>NW_026000196.1:1401464-1488482 GCF_001458135.2 Marmota marmota marmota
CGCTCGGTGTTCGCTCCGATAAGATCAGGTTCAAAGAAGCACCCAGGCACTGAACCCTAGCCTCCATTTTGCTTTTATGAAGTAAACATTTGTCTCCTAAAAGCACTAAAAAAGGTTAAATCATTCCTTGGGCACAGCACACAGCACAATGCCTTTCCTGTAATTGTTATATATATATATATATATATATATATATATATATATATATATATTGCATATTTAAATAATCTCATTCATGCAGTGTTCTTTAAACTTCTTGAGAAATAAGAAGTAAATACACACACACACACACACACACGGGATTTAACCCAGGGGTGCTTTATCACTGAGCCACATCCCCAGCACTTTTTACTTTTTATTTTGAGACAGGGTCTCACTAAGTTGCTCAGGACCTCACTAAGTTTCTGAGGCTGGCCTCAAGCTTGTGATCCTCCTGTGACAACCTCCCAAGTCACTGGGATTACAAGCATGTGCCACCATGCTTGGCTTGTTCCTTATATTTTTTTATCTAAAATTTTATAAAACCTATGCATGTTATACTGGGAAACAACCTAGCCTCCATCATTAATTGATGGATAAAGAAAATGTGGTGCAGATATATGGTGGGGTATTAGCCTTAAAATGGAAAATGGAACAACCTGGATGAACCTTAAGGTTGTCATGCTAAGTGATATTAGCCAGTCTCAAAAGGACAAATATGTTTCCACTAGTGTAGGGTATCTAGGGTAGCCAAATTCATAGAAACAGAAAGTAGAATGGGACTAAGAGAGGGAGAACTAGGGAGTTATTGTTTAATGGGTATAGATTTTGAGTTTTGCAAGATGAAGAGACTTCTGGAGATTGGTTGCAGAAAGTTAATGTATTTAACCCTATCTCCCACACTTAAAAATGGTTAAGATGATAAATTTTATTTTGTGTATATTTTGCCAGCATTAAAAGAGCACATCACCAAGCTTCATTAAAACACTGTATATATTGTAAAAAGTTATAATGTTCAGTCATTAGATAAACCATAGCAGGTGTGTTTGGGAGGTAGGAGCTCCTCTGCATCCTGGGTGTGATATCTGTCGCAACCATTGTGGCTCTATCAGTTTCAATTTGTAGGTTCAGTGTTCTGTGTTGTATAGTTATATATTATTTTATTTGGTCCATAGATCTTCACTGTGATTGTATCTTTGACTTTGTCATCTCTCAGTGGTTTTTATGCTTGCCAGCTGACAATATCTTTTCCTATTGCTTTTCCTTTCACGTATTCTATGTTTTTTTTTTTTGCTTTAGAATGCCTCTTTTAAAAGACATATGGGTCAAATTTGTTTTCTTGCCCACTCAGGAAGTTTTGTCATTTAGTAGAGGATTGTCAGACTTATGTGTGTGTTTGCAGAATTGACGTGTGTCATTTTTAACACTAACTGTTTTTGATGCTTCATTACTCTTTCTGTCCCTGTCCTCTTGCTAATGGATGGTTTTCCTTTTGTTGAACTCTTTAATAATTTTGAAAAATTGCAGCTAACTTTTATCCTCCAAGTGGTTACTAAAATGTATTCACGTGGAGATTGAAAAACTTTTTGAGTTATTTTTCTAATGCCATTGATGAGAATAAAATGTGTTGGCCAATCAATAGGTGAAATGAGAAATTAAGCGTTCTTGTACAAGTCAGCGCCCTTCAGTTTTGTAGTTTTATAAGTATAATTTGAGACTATATCAGGGGTTAGTTGCCTGGGTTCAATTTAAGCTCTGCTGCTATTTGCCCTGTGATCTTAGCAAGTAGCTTAACCAATTTGTGTCTCATTCTAACGACTAATCATTCTCACTTTTTAGGGCTCTCAGGAGGATTAAGTGAGATAAATGTATGTTTAACTTTTAATTACACCACCTGGCTTATCATAAGTTCTCATTAATTGTTAACTATTATTATTCTTATGGTGTGAGCTGCAACTTTCAAGAATTATTTAAATTCTTTTAAAGAACTTTAAAAATCATCTTAACAATAATTAATTTTACAAACAATTCTATATATGAATGATCTAAGTGCAGCCTCACCTGATAAAGAAATGAGTTGGAACCACCAGGTATTGAATTGCATTTGGTCCTACCTTGTTCTTCAAGCTGGTGGCCTCTCTGCTGAAGGAGGAGTGTAAGTTGAGTGTCACTTGTGCAGAAATAAAAATGGGCACAGTTACGAAGACACAGAGCCTTAAAATTTTGTGTCCTTTATTTTAGTAAATCTGATATTTTTTTTTCCCAAGGAAAATGACAGTTTGAAGAAAACTACATGCAAGAGAGTTCTGTGTGGCATTATTTATATTGGGAACATAGTAGAAATTAAAAATGATGAAAAATAGAAATAAAAAATGGCAAACAGTACAAAATTCGTGTGTGTATGTTTGTGTCCCTTTAAGGTCATTTTGTTGTAGAAGGGTATTTAATAACATGCAAAATGTACAATGTCAGAATGAGTAGAATATGTATAGAATGGTCTCTTCAAGTGATATATGAATTACATGAATGTGTGTATTATGCATATATTTACCTGTATTTATAGAAAAAAAATGTTGGTTAAAAGGTGACTCTTTTGGGTCCTGAAATTATAGGTGATTTAATAAAAAATACAAAAATTCAAATATAATAGTACGAAGCATAGAACAATGATCTTCCCTTCTCTGTCTTGATTTTCTCGGGACAGTCAGAGTTGGAGAAACTTGCTAAGAGCCAAGTATATGATGCATGGCATTTTTGGTTGAAAGGTGACGCCAGCTAGCCATTGAGATGATATGATTATGTTAAGATTTGCATTCATATGGATATTGGACTCCTGCTGTTCACCTTGGCTTGCTACCGGACTCCTGGAGAGTTCCCATTGGTTGGGGAAGTACAGTAGGAGGGAGTTGCGGGGGAGGAACTCTCTCTGGCGGTTCCGGGAGGAGACCGCGTGGGTGGATCGGAAATCTTCCCGGGCTTGTACTGGACATTGGCAGCAGTTTCAAAAAATAAAGTTTGTTCCTGCTTGAGTGGCTCGTGATTTTGTGCCCAGCCAGACTGCGGCAGAACTGGCTGTTCATCCTGAAGAATCCCCAACTCTCTGGATCTTGCTGATGCTCCCCAGAGTATGTGTAATAAGTTTCACTGCATCCTGTATTTCTCAAAGCTTGTGCCTACCACCTACTTTAAATTATTACTCCCGTGGATCTAGTTTCATCTGCACTCCAGCATTACACCCTGCACCCGACTGGTTTTCCTTGAAGCAAACATAAACATTGTATAGTTTCTGTTACAACATTTCAATGTGCGCATCTAAAAGGGAAAGGATCTTAAAACACTAGTCACTCCTGCTGTATTCATACTATGCTCAGTACTCCTTAATATCAATATTCAGTGTTTAAATTTCTCAACTGTCTCGATCACACAAACATGCATATAATTTGATTTATTCAAATCAAGATGCAAAGGACTATACACATAATGTCTTGTTGGGACATGATTTAAGCACACTACAGATTCCTAGTTCCTGTCTCTTGTTTTTCTCTGGACATTTAGATTTGAAGGAGGTGGCTGTTCACCCTACAGAGATCCCAAATGTTTGGATCTTGCTGATGCTCCCCAGAGTATGTGTAGTATGTTTCACCAACTTCTGTGTTTCTCAAAACTTGTGATTAGATCCAGAGGCTTGAAGAGATTTGGGTTTAATTTTTAGCAAGAATACTTCCATTGATGATCCTGGCCTTGATCTTGTATTCCATTAGGAGTTGCAAAGTGGAGATATTATTTCTTTATTCATTAGTTAAAAATCTCACAAAACAAAAAATTTTTCCTCATCAATATTTGATTGTCTTAGGTAAAACTCTGACAATAAAAATAGGATAATGCTTGTCTTTTTCTCTACTTCATTCATTGTTGGAAAAAAATGAATCAATTCTCTTACATCTTTCAAAGATGACCAATAAAAAAGTATCATTATGAACACAGGAATTATATATATTTGGCACCCTCCATCTCAGTACATTCCCCATCTAGAACCCTTTTTCCTAATTTCCAGTTCTTTTAAGAGCCTTGAAGAGCTCACATCCTTAGATAGTTAACCAGAGTCATCCAGGAGCAAATCCTGCACTTATGGGCTTCCTGGTCTCTGTTATCTCCTCAGAAATATAGAATCTAGGGCAAGTTATCGGATTCCACAAACTTGTGCTGTTCAACAAAGACAGAGTTCACCTTTATTAACTTTTTAAGTATCTCTGAACAAAATGGAAGCTTTCAAGCTGCACATGCCCTTTCATCAGGCGTTATCTAGGGCAGTGCTGCTCAAAGCAGGGTCTGCAAACCGGAATGTCTCCATGGAGTATTTGTCACTGGTGTGCACTGTGATAAATATAGGAATTGAGCATAAGTGTTGGAACTTTTATAGCAACCTGACACAATGAGCACTTTATGTCTTTTTAGTCTGTTAAAATAAATAGTGTTTATTTCATATTTTAAAAATTCCACCTTTCTAATAAATTACTTCATTATATTTCCCAAAATAATTGGTCAGTGGGATTAGGGAAAAACCCTATGTATTTTTTTTCCCCCACAAAATTCGAGAAGCACTGGTATAGGAAGCATTCTAATATATCCTTATGGTGCTGGGAGCTGCTAATCAATTGTATGTGGTGATTTTAAACACTCATTTGGAAATCATTTCATGAGAAATCCACATATAAAGAGGGTTATCCTAGCAAATAACAGAGGAAATGTAAAAGCAATTATCCTTGCAATGTAGCACGCATTTATAGTCATTGTTAAGTACTTCTGTGTTTTAGATTATGAACTTAAAATTGCAAAAGAGGAAAATGTCACATATGTGATGCCTGATTGTATTCGTTCCACAAACCCAATTGAACCTGCTTGTTTTTATAGGCACAAAGAAAACGTATGCCATTAGCATAAATTATGGATGCAGATGAAAACATGCACTCACTCTTCTTAATAGCCCTTATAAATCTGACACACCCCTGCTTAAGTTTCCAAGGAATACACATGGTACAAACATTACCATTTTTGGTAACCAGGGTCCATTTTTGTCAGACTCCAGGAGTCAGAGCAAAGCCAAGCCATTGATTTTGTTGCTTTTGAAAGTCCTTTGTTTGGTGTGTCACCCTTGCTAATAAAATTGAAAGTACATATTAACAGGCTTGGAAGCTTGACTGGCTCCAGGAAGAATTAGAAGATGTAGCAGTACTGGTATGGAATCGTCAGACTGTCTGTGATGTGGGATTGAAAAATTCACTTTGGGCAACGATTATTTAAGTGTGTCCCCATTTCTCCGCTTAGACTATGCTCAACAACACACAGATGGTGAAGCTCAGGAAGAAGTGTGTCCATGACACATTCTTATTTCTTTGTCCACCACAGAGAGAAAAGGCATTGGGAAGATTTTACTCTGCCAAAAAATTGTTTCATAAAACTATTTGAAGACTAAACATATTGGCAGAACTGCAAAGTTTACAAGTTCTGATAGTGAAACACACAGGACAGGACTCCTTCAGCATGGAGATGGAGTTTCTTCTCCCCAACCAGAGCTCAGAGAGCATCTCCAAAGAGACCCGGGTCTCTGGTCTGTGCCCTGCTCTCTCCTGATTAAGATAGCATGATAATAAATTGACTTAGGTTTTGATTTTCTCATGACAAATACTCAAAGAGGTGGCTTCATTATGCATTAGCCAAACAACTAAGTGGATGGTTCCTTTTCGTTTCTCTTTGCAGTCCCTAACTTATGATTACTGTGCTGCCTGTAGTCCATGTACATGGGACTGAGGTGCTGTACGTCTGCACCTTATCTCATCAAATTACATAGGACCTAGAGTTTCGGGTTGACTACTTTCCTGTAGTAAATGTCAGACACTCAATTGGTCTAAAAAAATGAATTTTATTGGCTTGGTTATAGGAAATCCCCAGGGAGGGTGGTTTCAGGGAGGATGTGAACAGAGCTCCACTTACCTCTGGTTATGTTAGCACTCTTCTTCTCTGTGCAGGGGTTGGCTTCCCTTTCAAGAGAGCTGCTATAAAGTACAGGGGGCCTCTTGACATTTCCATTCAACATAGAAGTCCTCGCTACAGCAATTAGTCAAGAAAAGAAATAAAAGGCATCCAAAGCAGAAATGAGGAAGTCAAAGACATCTGTTTGCAAAAATGACACAATCTTATGCATAGAAAACCCTAAAGACTCCACAAAAGACTGCTGGAGTTATTAAAAAAAATTTCAGGATATGAACGCATCACACAATAATGAATTACATTTCTATACAAGGAATATTTAAAAAGGAAATCAAAATAATTCCATTTATAGTAGTATCAAAAATAAATAAATAAAATACTTAGGTATAAACTGGAGGCAAAAGACCTATGTGCTAAAAACTGATGGAAGAAGTTAAAGAAGACACAAGTAAATGGAAAAATATGATATTCATGATTGGAAGTCTTGATATTGTTACAATATCCATGTTATCCAAAGCAATCTATAGATTTAGTGCTATCCTCACCAAAATAGCAATGACACATTCAGAAAAAAAAGATCTCTGAAATTCATACGGAACCACAAGAGACCTGAATCACCAAAGCAATCTTCAGAAAGAAGAACAAAGCTGGAGGCATCATACCTCCTGATCTCAAAATATATTAAGATACAGTAACCTAACAGTATGCTCCTGGCATAGAAACAGACCTAGAGACCAATGTAAAGTGTAAATATAATAATATTAATAACAACAACAACAACAAAAATGGATAGCATAATGTATGAACATACCACATTATTGTATGACTATTATAATACAGTAATTGATTGAATTAGGATGACCTATAAGGACATACAATAACTGTTAAAACATAATCCAACTCAAGGCAAGTTGTAGAATATGTACAGTATGACAGAACACATGGATTATCTTATGTTTTTTTTAAATTAAAACATTAAAAAATTAATGTTTTTCATTTCAGCAATAGGAAGCCTGAGTGAGAAGTTTACATATTAACTTCAGGGCAGACCTTACCTCAAGGGAAGAAGAAAAATGAGATGCACCTTGCAGGTTGTGAGCAGCCAGCCCCTCTTCTGGTTTGTTGAGCATTTGCTGAGCCTGGCTCAGTTGTTGAGCAGGCTTAGTATTTTCATTGCTCAGTTATTATTTTACTCTTATAATTATTTTTTTTGTAAATTATTGTTTGCAAGAAGAATTTTAATGGAATAGGAGAAACAGTAGAGGTGGGCACAAGAGAACACTTATTTTTGCTCTTCTACCCTCTCCCAAGTTGTAACCTTTAAAAGCCATCGCAGAATGAAATAATTAAGAATGTGGACAAAAATCTATGACAAAATAAAAAGATGTGACAATATGACATAGTAAGAGAAAAAAATGAAAGCTTAAGAAGAACAAAAATTAAAGAATTTATAAATTAATAAAGAGATTTAAAAGAGCAAAAAATGTGAATCAGGACTTTGATAGGTAAAATTAAAAGTCTAAAATATATTAATAACTAAAGGAAAAAGAAAAAAATCCTAACAGATAAAACCAGTAGCTCAGAACATTGTTACTTAATTATGTCAAAGTTAAACTACAAAAGGTTAGATAAGAAAAATTTTAAAAAGATAAATAATTAAAGGGAGGTTTATAAAGCAAATTGACAAACCAAAAATACCAGAGCTATAAGCTCACTAGTTACTCAGTGATATGAATTTGGATCCTTTTATGTGCCAGGAAAAGTATTTGCCACTAGAAATGAAAACTCAGCCATTAAAGGTCATAAAAATTATGTTCATGCTGAAGTATTAAAAAGTAAATAATAAAAAAAATTAAGGGACAAATAGACACAAATTTTAAATGGCAAAAAAGTAATGAAAAGGATTATGAAATCCTGAAAGCTTAAAAAACTAAAATGAGATGAAACAAATTATAAAGTACTTTAAAGGAAATGCACTACCCCAACATTAAGAAACCATGAAGCTCCATGTAACACTCAGTACAGACTGAGGGTTGTCACTTGGGAGTAGTGTGGCAAGGAGCCACCTCGGAACCTTCTACCTACTGGATTTCTGACTTGTGAGGAGGGGAATAATCGTGATTCCTAACTGGGTCTCATGAGGTTCAGACAAAGTTTTGAACACTTAGCACTTTGCGACTGGCTGAGATCAGTTCTCAACAACAGTTAACTGCCCCTAAAGTAAACCAAACGAATTTTAGAAACTATAGGTTGGAAGAAAGGAAAGACCAGGTGGGACCCACTGAAGTAGCCAAGCCTTATTTTTCCTGCTCAGCCAGGCCCCAGGCTGAGCTGCCTTTGCAGTATAACCAGATGACGTTTCTAGGGACAAAGAGTTGACACAGAGAGAATCGTAACCTCTCACTTCCTGCTTCTGCCTCTGACTGTTTCCAGATTTGGGCCTCTAGTGTCTACCTCAGATTCTGAGAAACTCAGCAGTGGCAGTGAAAATCTTCTAGAAGGCAGTCTTCTTACTGGGACTGGTGCCCTTGTCTCCGACACCCCCATAATAGCACAATTGGCCCAGTTTAGATTCCCAGTTTCCCCATCCCCAAACACCCTAGGAATCTCTTTGGTTTCTTTTTGGGCCTGTTCTTGTCAGGGTGTGGGAAAGAATACTGGAATGCCAACCTTCGCATGGTGCTGTGAGGTCAAACCACTGTGGGGTTTTAGTCACTCACACTAGCATTGAAACTGCTCCCCTGGGAGTTTTGCTCACAATGTGATTGTGAGTTTGACTACCTAGACAAGTTGGCTAGTGTGGCCAAGAGGCCACACTATAAAAATATTACTTGTAACAGTCACTTTAGACAAATGAAAACAATAAGTCTGAGACACCTCCCCCCCTCCCATTTTATTTTCGGCTTCACCATTGCATTGGAAAAGAATAGGAACTTTATTTTAGGATGTGGATAATTCTAGATGATTTACACACTGGCATTTGTATATTGCATGGGAATGTGTTAACAGTGAAAAGAAAGAGAGAGAGAGAGAGAGAGAGAGAGAGAGAGAGAGAGAGGATATTGGCAAAAATCTGCATCAAATCTCAGAGAACAACTTTCAGGGATTGCTAAGTTGGAAAGTAATATCTTAAGTGATCGTACAGTCAGGAATATTGGCAACGTGAAAAGTGTTCCATTTTATCCTCCAGCGGGAGCAGAATTTGCAAGCAAATTTGGCAGAGGAAAAGATCCTAAAATGCATTCTTAACTCTCTACAATTTCTTTCATGTAAAGTGCCAATAAAAAAAATTAAAGAGTTGAAGAGGGTACAAAAGGGACAAAATCCAGTTTGCTGTCTACTTGTAGCACTGGAGAAAATTAAGAAGGCAGCTGTATGCATTGGATTTATTCAAAAGGATATGTGTTTTCTTCCCTCCTCCTTCTCCTCCTTTTTCTTCCTCTCCCTCTTCATCTTTTCCCTTTCCCACTCTCCTTCTTTTTCCCCTTTCTTTGGTCAATGTCAGCATTCTGTAGAGAGGGTCATTGAGCCACTCATATAGTGAAACTATGCAGACGTTAGCATGATACAGGGGCAAGGTGACATATAGTTGGATTTCAAAACAAGGAATTTAGCCTATGTGGGTAAAGCCTCTTCCTTCCAAATTTCTGTTCAAATGACCAAAGAAATGTGAAAATAGGAGGGAAAAATAAGCATAAGTACTTAAAAAGGGAAAACATCATCGGTACGTAGAATCTTCAGGGGAATTCTACAGGCTATACACAGCTAGGAGCAGATTGAGGGATGCACCAACCACCAAGCAGAGGATCCTTGCTCTTATTTCATTTTGCAAAGGCCGCAGACAGCATGTTGAGAGTAGCCATCTGAGACTTCCAGGAGGAACATTCACTCCCACTTTTTGTCTTGGATGAGTTCTTGAAATCAAGCTTTGAGGCTCTCCCTTCCACACTACCCCCAGTCTCATCCAACTTGGTGACAAGAATCATGGCCTTTGGTGGATATATAAGTGCCTTGGGTGGTACCAGAGTTCTTAATGGGTACAGTGCAGAAGGATATCCTTCGTACTGTATAACCAGTGGGTAAAGTGTTGGCTGTTCTCAGAGAGACATCTTTTGGAAAGATGATGGACATCACTCCTGGATTCACACAGTGGATGGGGATCCTTGCTCAAGTGGAGCCCAGACAACTTGTAAACATGACAATTCCTGTTGTTAGAGTGGATCCTTGTCCCAGACTCTGCTATCTCTTCTCTTGGTCTTGGCTACTCCCATCTGTTAAGCCCAGGTGAGTGAGTGAGTGTGAGTGCTTGCATGTGTGTGAGTGTTTGTAGGGTAAAGATAGGAAGGGAGCTTTGCCTTCTGCTCTTGTTTTTTTTCTTTCTCAAGTAGGTCTACCTTTCATTCTTTCCCTCTTCTCTCAGGACCCATCTTTTGACACTCAAAGCCAGAGAGCAGCTACAGTTTTCTTTTCTTTCATATGTCATATCTCTTTGAGAAAGGAGCTGAGGATACTCCAGATCTTGAACAGAAAGGGTTGGGAGTGAAACACAAAGATGGAGTAAACATTGGCAGGACAGGGACATACCTACAAATACTGACAAAATACCATTTCATCATGCACACGATTACCTTCTGTCTTCTTTACTAGCATTCCTCCTTGATGGTTGGTTGAATGCCCTAGGCTATAATTTTCACCATGTGCCAATTAAAAATTATTGGTATTAACCAAAAAAGCACAGAGACCAGCAGGGTTGTCTCACCCTCTCCTCCTGCCTCCTTTTGCTCTTTTACACACTTGTCTGTTGTCTAGGGCAGGAAAGACAATCCAGGCTAGCGGAAGTGGGTTGGGAGTCTCTGACACAAGCCAGAGTCTCTGACACAAACCACATTATTAGATTCTATTTTAGTCAGCCTTTTCATCACTGTGACCAAAAACCCTAACAACAACAAATTCAGGGAGGAAACGTTTATTTTGGCTCATCATTTCAGATCTTCAGTCCGTAGTCAGCCAACTCCATAGCACTGGGCCCAAGGTGAGGCAGAACAACATGGTAGAAATGTGTGGCAGAGAAAAGCAACTCAGAACATGGCAACTGTGAAGCAAGGAGAAAGAGCTCCTCTCACAAAGGACAAAATAAAAACCTCAAAGTCACACCTGTAGTGATGTTCTTTCTCCAGCCACACCCTAGCTGCCTACATAGTGGCCACCCCGTTAATCCATACCAGTGAATTAATACACTGACTAGGTTAAAGTTCTTATAATCTCATTATTGACCTCTGAACCTTTTTATATGCCTCACCCATGAGCTTTCAGAGGACATCTCAATCCTAAACCATAACAGATTCTTTGGCATTCTGATAGCATGGAAGCATAGCCAGAATTCATTGGTCCATAGAAGCATATGGTACATGCCCCTCCAACTGAAGGTGAGTAAAGTAGGAAAAATAAAGCCAGCCATTAGCTGCAGGACAAAGGGACAACCATAGGTTTATCATTACTACACAGCTGGGAATCCCAGCTTAGCATGGATCAATATTAGGAAATTGATGTTAAAAACAGTAGGATGGTCCAATACAGTGGTTCTCAAGCAGGGATGACTTGGTGTTCAGTAGATATTTGGAGATAATTTTGTTTTTCACAACTTGGGGGATGCTAGAGGAATCTAGTGGTGAGAGGTCAGTGATATTGCAAAACATCCTAAACTGTACAGAATAACCACCCTTCACCTGCAATAAATTGTTTGACTTAAAATGCTGCTAGTCCAAAGTTTGAGAAACTCTGGTCTAACAGAACTATAGTTATTCATCCTTTTCTGTTGAGGCCAACACAGTTTCTCTCTTGAGGAGCTCCCGACCGACACTTGTCTGGTTGTAAGGTCAGGTGCCTTCTTATGTGTCATTGTGCGCGCAGGCTCATCCATGCCTTGGCATCCTGCCCTTGCTCTCCCTCATCTCTCATATCTTTGCATGGCCAGTTACCTTGATCCTTCTGTTCTCTGTGAAATGCCATGTGTTCAGAGAAGCTCTTTTTGATGGCCCAATCTAAAGCAGAACCTCTTCCCCTGGTGCATTCTATAAGACCTTCCCACACTTCTTCAAGACCCATCTCTCACTGTTGGCCACTAGAATGTCAGCTCTCTGAGAGAAGGACCATGCAGTGTTGTCCATCACTCACCCAGAAGAGCACCTGGCACGGCAGAACAAAAATCCATTGGTTAATGACTTCTCTCGAGTGTTTTCTTGGAACGAGAGCTGGAACCATTGCCATGATTAAATAGGACCTTAGCAGAGCAAAGGTCAAGGCATTTGTACAGTATAAGATAATATAGTGAGTCCATGTGGGAGTATTACCATAATTTAAAAATATGTGATCAAATATGCCTATCATTTTTATTACTCCGGATTTCTTGTCTTGGTTAGAAAGATCTCTCATAGTTTTCCTAACTAGGTTATTTATTTTAAATCATTAATTTTTCAATATAAACTGTAAGTTTATTTTATTACTCCAAATGGAAGGGATTCTATATGGAGCTTTATTAAATTCATATGTTAATTAATTTGATATTAATCCATTGAACTTAGAACATAACCATGTTCCTCCTCATGGTCTCCAGGATGCTGTGAGACCTGCCTTTGCATATCCCTTCTCTCCACTTCCCGTCTTTCTCCTATTCCTGCTGGGCTCCCTCTATTCCCCACTGGGCTTTATGGATTGTCTCAGAGGCCTGACACTCTCCACCACTCAGCCCTTTTACTCCCTTTCCCCAGAACCTTTGTCCATCACCCACAACCCTCATCATTCTTGCTTCAGGTGACATCATAGCATGAAGGAGCTCCTTCCCTTCATACTATAGGACACACTTCCATCCCAATGAAGCCACTCTCTGCCAACTCACCTTTGGCTAACATTTTTTTTTTTACCACTTGTTATGATCTGAGATCATTCTTTGTGTCATATCTTTATTTATCTCTCCTATTTCTTTCAAATAAAATATAAATATCAAGCAAATACCTTCTTTTTACCCCATGAGTAGTGTGGCCCCAGCACTCAAAAAACCTAGACCATGCAGGAACCCAAATATTTGCTGTAAGAATGAATGAGCAAATGAAGGCAGGAGTGGAATCTTGGCAATTAAATCTCTATTTTTAAATTTGAAATGATATTCAGAAGATATGGATGTCTGAAGAGGAAATGTGCTTTCTCCATCATTGTCTCCCCATCCCACCATGTTGATATTATGTGTCATTGTCATTGTCACCATGTTGATATTATAGTAAAACTAGTTAGCCTGGTTTCAGTAATCAGTAGACTGTTTGCAGATTCTTAAATCTACATCATCCAATACAGTATCTGCTCTCCTCATGTGGCTATTGTGCACTTGAAATGTAGTTAGTGGGACTGAAGAACTAGATTTAATATTTTATTTTATTTTAATTTAAATAGCTACATGTGACTAATGTCTATTATACAGCATAACTCAGGTTTAAAATTTTTATGCTAAGTTAATATTGATGTTCTTCAATTTCACTTTTATGTAACAATATACATTACAATGCTGTATTCTCAACCTTAATCCCTATCTCTCTTTTTTTGCTTCTAAAATTTATTAAAATGTAAAGATCTTGATTGCACAGAATTGATTTTAAAAGTATGGACCATAATAAGGTCTACAACCTAACACCACTTATGTAAATTAATTAGAATCATGTTCATAAGTTATTAATCTAACATTTTATAAAGATGCATATAATATCTTTGACACATACACATGCACACTCATGCACAAACATGCATACTTACCCCCACATAGAAACAACATCATATATAAAATTGGGAAAAATTTTAGTGAAGTATTTTATCTCATATATTTTCATTGTTGGATGATAAGGAACTAAAATGTTAAACCAATATTAAGTAATAATAGTAATAGAAAATATTTGTAACTTTCAAAAATGTATACCAGAGCAATTAATCCAACATATAGCTTGTATGTCTCTAGGAGTGAGGAATTGTCACCAGAAATAAGGAAAATCAGAGAGTGTCCTTGAATAGGCCAGTGATAACAGCATGTCATTAACTGTGGAATCTGATTAATTCAATTCTCTGTTTCTTGCATTGACATACATCCTTGTTATGGATTTAATTGTATTCCCTAAAATGTATATGCTGAAACCCAATGTGACTCTCTCTGGACCTAGGGTCTACAGGAGGCAGTTAAGCTTAAAATAGGTCATGAAGATACGTGCCTAATCCAACTGTACTGCAGTCTTAGAAGAAGAGGAAGAGGGAGATCTCTTTCCACATGCACTCATGGAGGAGAAGACTCATGAGCACACAGCAAGAAGGCATCCATCTGCAAGTCAGGAAGACACCCCTCACCAGAGCCCAACCATGCTTGGACTCTCATCTCAGACTTCCAGCCTTCAGAAATCTGAGAAGTAAATTTCTGTTGTTTAAACCATCTATCTATGCTAAGTTTTTCCCCCCTGTGGTGACCTAAACTAAGACAATCAATCAAATCACATAATTCCTTGAAAAATGTGACATTTTCAAAAGTTTCCATTATTTGATAAATGGTACATGAATAGTTAACTAGCTATTTTTGTGAAGAAAAGAAAGTTTGCTTTTCACATCTTAATAGTACATTCTACGTGGATTCAAGATTTAAACGTTAAACAAGGAATAAAGAGGAGTTTTAGATAAAATATTACCATATAGCATTCATAGTTCATTGAAAGCAAAGAAAACATGATGAAGTGGGTTTCATTGTTTTACTATATGAAGATAGGAACATTTAAACATGATGCAATACATGAATATTTGGGTCAGATGAATAGTAGTATGGCTAACCTGAGGAATGCTATCCCTCACCCAAATTTTTTGATAAATTTAGTATTAATTTTAGTTAAAAGTTCTTGATAAAATAGGAATGGAAAGGATATTTTATTATAAACATAAATAATGTCTACTTCAAATAAATCAGTCTCACACTTAATGTGAAATACACAAAGAATCACCAGGAACAAGTGCCAAGCGCAGCGGCACAGGAGGCTGAGGCAGGAGGATCACAAGTTCAAAACCAGTCTCAGCAACTTAGCAAGGTCCTAAGCCACTTAGCAAGATTCTGTCTCAAAATAAAAAAAAGCAAACAAACAAACAAAGGGCTGGGATGTGACTCAGTGATTAAGTGCCCCTCAGTTCAATCCCTGATTACCGCCCCCCCCCAATTTTAACAAGTAATAAATACCTCTAGTTACTACTATTACTTGACAAAGTATATTATATTATCTTCTCGGGCAAATTTTCTATTTATTCTGACTTCTTTCACATGCTGTAGTGTTTGTCTTTTTTTTTTCCATGTAAGTCCTTCCTATTTTACATGAGTGTGACTGTAAGACTTTATTATGGATGAAATAATTATTTCATTATACTTGCAACTGCAGAGTGCTAGCATACAGCAAATATATTCCTTTATTCATTACTTTCTATTTGTTTTATTACTTTCCCTTTACTGATAAATTTTGTATTAATTAATTTTTTTTTCTATGCAAATGTGACACCATCTACAAAATGCAATTTCCCATCAATTAAATATTTCATCTCATTCATTTCCCTTGTCTGATCACAAGGAACTAACATTGTAAAGCCTTTGCTAATAATTTTTAAATGTTTAAATGAACTGCTTTAGAAATTGAAAATAAAAAATAAAACTTAATCTCAAAGAAAAATAAAAACATTCCAAAAGAAGATAATACAAAAGGGTTTTAAAAATATAAATTTATAGTAATTTAACCAGTATGAAACTAGCATGGAAATAGACACAATTAAAATATCAGAAAACAGACAAGTTAATATGCAAACTTAGCAGATGGTAAAGGTATGATTTCAAATTCCTGAGGAAGAGGGAAGATTTCTTGGTAAATATCATTGAATCAATTGAATCAATGAATCAACGATATTTGGTTAAGCATTTGTGTGTGTGTGTGTGTGTAGGGGGAAAGAATATAGAACTCTAGCTCACTTGTTAAATCAAATTAGATACCAAATGTATCTAAGATTTAATTTCAAAAATAAAACTATGAAAGTAGTAGATGAAAATACAGGATAGTTAGGGAAATTCTTTCTACAAATGACCTCAAAAGCAGAAGTAACAATGGACAAAGAATTTAAAGAGAAGTTTTTCAAAAGATGAAATACAAATAAACATATAAAAATCTAACTTGAACAAAAATGAAAACTAAAATATCAATAATAATATTTTCCCACATCAAATCGAAAATAATTTGAATGCCCTTGTATCACTAAGAGAAGTGGATAAGGTTTATGATTCCTAGAGGAATTGCAAATAGTTGTGCATTATCTTAAACAGTTTCTCAATGTATCTCAAAAAGTTTAACTTGTGCATTTTCTTTGATCTACCCACCCACTTTTTTTTTTTTCAGTACTGGGGATTGAACCCAGGATTTAACATTTATTCTATGGTATTAATACTACCTGCTCCAAACACTGCCAATTAATCCTAATTTTATGGATTGTAAACTCAAATATTAACTCCATTGAGTGGCTTTCCCTGAGGACCTGAGGCAAAACTATCTCCCAGCCAAGGACATTCCCTGTCCCAACCCCAACATGATGAAATTTTGCCATTTGGCTTCTTCATGGTACTTATCAATATGTAGAGTCATATAATTTCATTAACTTGTTAATATATTTATATCACTTGCTCATCCACTTTTAATGGCGGCTCCATCAGAGCCAGGATTAAACATCTTGCTGTTATTATGTCCTCAGTGGTAAGATCCAGTACAGAGTAGATATTGAGTCAAGATTTGTTCAATAGAGTATGCTCTCTTATGTCAATTTTTGTAATGTAACAGGAGACACAAGATCTGGCCCTTGGCCTGGGTCTGCATTGTAAATACCTTTTCATTTTGTTGTTTGCCAATTGATTTGTGCTTTTTATGTATGCACTTTTTCAATTTTTGTATAGTTATTGGTATTAAACTTTCTTTAGTTTTGCCTTATTTCGAATTTTTCTTAGAATGTCTCTCCCCATCACAAATAGTATAATTATTCTTTAAATTATTAAATGTATCCAAACATATTGAATCATCATTTTTAGCCTCTGTTCTATTCTCTGTGACACAAATTCCATGTGTAAAATTGTATCCTATGAAAGCAATTGTACCTGTGCATAAAGTTGTCCATCACAAGGAGTATTATAACAGGTATTTTCAGTAGTAACTTAGTATCTAATAATTGAGAAATAGAGGTATCATCAGTAAAAACAAATTATATCAAATATTGAAAATGATTTTAAATTAAATTAAATATCGACCCAGAAATGTGTCCACAATATATTAAGCAAAAAACAAACAAAAAAAGCAAATATAAAATAGTACTTCCACTATTACTTTTTAAAAAGAGTAATAGTGTTTTTAAAAAGTAATAGTGAAATCTGAAAATGTCAGATTTAAAATAAAGAAACAAGCACTTTTTTTCCCCTAAAGTGTGATGTGTCTTACAGGAAAATCAGAGGGTGGTTTTGGCTCCAGAAGCCACATGAAAATGGGACTGTGTTGGAACAAGCACATGCTGGAGTTGACCTTTGCCCTGCCAGTATATGATGATCTCAAATTTCCAGATTTGCAACAAGAAAGGGAGAAATCTCCAATTCAAAAAAGGTAAAAAGAAGAAAAAACAATAAAACAGTGAGATAAAACAAAATGGTAGAAATGAATGTAAATGTGCCAGCAAATGCACCAAACTCACCCATAACATAATAAAGGTTGCTAGCCTTGGTAAAAGAAATTCCTTCCAACTTTGCAGTCTGTAAAAAGACACATCTAACTCATAACAGGTTATGAAAGGTTGAAAATCAAGGAAAAAAATACATACCATGTAAATACTCAACAAAACCAAACTGATGTAATTATATTAATATCAGACAAAACAGATGTCAAAGCAAAAGCCTTATAATGAGTGATTGAGGCCTTGTGTTGTGGTTAAGTAGGGTTCAAATTGGAAATGGAGTGTAGACTCCCATTTCAGCTGTGAGTGGAACAAGGCAGTGTAGCCATCCTCTGTCCCCCTGCCCCTGGGTCAGAATGTTTTCCTCAGAGTAAGGGAGAGAGCCCTGGGAGAGGCCTTAGGAGAACTGGAGAACACAGGTTCATCTGGAGGTAGGGTAGTTAATGCAGGATTGAACAAATTCAGAAGCAAGAGTCTGATTCATATCCTCAGGTAAGGCCCTTAACTTCTCTGAACACCTATTTTCAGTCTGCAGAAGGAAAAGATCAATGTCTTCCCTGTATTAATCCACTTTGCGTTATTATAATAAAATGCCTGAGGCTGGGTTGCATTATAAAGAAAAGAGGTTTACTTAATTCAGTTATGGAAGAACAAAGCTCTGTATTACATGATGGCCTTCTTGCTGACAGAATCTCCAGGTGACACAGGGCATCTTATAAGAGATGGGAGTGTGTTTGTGTGTTGTGTTTTCCCCGGTCTCTCTCCCTTCTAATAAAGCCAGCAGTATCCAATCAAGGTGGACAAAGTCCACCCTGATAACTCTCGTCTCCTCCCAAATTCCCTAACTCTAAGCATTCTAATCAGATTATTTCCACACCTCTTAACACTTCACAAAGGGAATGGATTTGAACCATTGGGGAACACACTCAGACCATAACCTCCAAAGACCTCCCAGGTCCACTGTGGGCATCAGGAGGCACAGACCTGGGTGGAGGGCACCCTGGAGGAAATGGGGTCAGACAGGCCTGGCTGGAATCTCAGGCCTCCCACACATTGATTACCTGGCTTTGGCCAGTTCTAGCATAAGCATTGATTCTGTGCCCTGTAAAATGGGGTTAATTCCAGTACCTTGGTGGTTGGTGGTGAGACTTGAGATAACCTTTGTAAAAACTGATTGTCTCATTGGAAATAAAACACAAAAGAGAGTCACATTGTTAATATGTGAAAGTGCTTTGCGAGCAGTAACGTGTTTATCAAACCAGAGGAAAAAACAATTGCTTGATTAATAATAATAATAACAGTGATTATCACTGCTAACCCTGTGGCTCAGTTTTCCTGCAGGTACCAAGGAGCACTATTCATAGGACTATTGAATTAAAATTAATTGAACCCAGACTTTTCACTTTCCTACATTAATTTATTGAGTAATTTTTTAATAATAGAGGGAAAGCCTAGGTTTGATTAGTTGTGGGTAGTAAGAGAAAAGAACAAGGTGCTACTGAGATTAGGGGGTGAGGTTTGGAATGAGCACTTCCCTTGCTATGAAGCTTCGGGCTTGTGATATGAGTTCTGTGAATCCAGGGAAGGCAAACCCAGACAAATGTGTAGTTCCTGTGTGGCTGAGGGCCCAAGAAACCTGCACCATTAGGAAAATGGGAGAGAGACCGAAAATAATCTGAGGGCAAATTAGCTTTCTGCTTCTCTGTTTTCCTTTAAATTCTGGCCCCTAGCACAGCTAAATATGGACTGCATCTAGCTCCATAGACTGCTGGGTGCCCACAGCTTCAGAAAGGGAGGAGATAAGGGGGGAAAAGGTTTTCCTTCTATTCTTTTTTATTTCAACATGAAGGAAATAAACAAAAAAGGCAAAAGAAATACATTGGTAAAGTTAGTATTGACTTTCTTTTTTTTGCTTCAGGTGACAGTAAAGAATCCCCAAAGTTTAGATACTAAATAATAGTGGTTTTCCCAAATTTAATGTTTTCAGTATCATACTTTTTTCTTTTTCTTGCTTATAATTTTCTCTTTGAAAATTGTTCATGGTTTTTGTAAAGGTGGTTAGTTACTATTTTAAAATTAAGATAAGGAGTAAAACAATACACCCACTAAAGGAATTGGCACCTAATATATTTATCATAAGCAAAACAAACAAAACCCAAGAATACTCCAAAAGTCTAATCTGAATACAGCAAAACCAAGGGCAGAGGCCTTTTTAGAGTGATTTTTTGTTTCCTCCAGAAAAAATGTGTATTTTTCTCAGAACAACATGCTCATTAGTTGTGACCAGCGTGGAAAATGAATTTTCTGGCTCAGTCCTAAATTTGTCATTTAGTGTGCAACTTTTGGACAGTCACTTTTACTATCTGGCCTCAGTTTCCTCAACTTGAACATGAGAGAGGATGGACAAGAACCATCCCTACACCTATGAAGCTGTGAGGTTTAGATTTTGCAGTGCATTACTATAAACCCCCACCAGGGGACAGCATTTGCATAGCCAAATGTGAACTCCAGAAACAAGCTCTGGGTGTGCACAACGGCTAACAGCCCCTCTCACTCCATCTCTGCTAGAGGACAACAATGCGAGCAGGTGGAGAACACAGCCTGGGTGATATGCTGGGATCTCTGCACCCACCCACAGCTTCACTAGGGGATAACAACCACCCCATACCAGCCCACAGCTTTTTGTCTATGGTCTGATGTCTTTGGTGAGGTATTCTATGTTTTTTTTTCATTTGTTAATAATTTTTTTTCCTTTCTTGTCCCTTAAATATGAAAAGAGACATCTGTACCGCTTTTCCCTCCAAGCTTGAGGGGTTTTCCACATTGAGTTTTCAAAAAGATATCTGAAAGAGTACTGGGACAAAAACGATGGGACAAGCCCGACTACAGGAAGCCTTCCTGGACCCAGTGCTGTAAAAGTAGGTGGTTCTAGAATCCCAGGGCACACAGAAGACCAAGTCCAACCCAAACCCCCGGGGTAGACCAGGGATCTTGAGATTGTTGAGATTTGGAGAAGTATTGTTATGGTGGTAGCAAATAGGAAAAAGTTAGAGCAGACTTTGAGATTGAGTTCACTGTACTCTCCCTAACCCAAACCTCTCACTGCTTCCCACCAAAGATATCACTAAGGCTGCTGAGAAGCTGTCAGACGCCCTCTTGGCTTTGCCTCCCTCGTAGGGCTCCTGATGACTGAGGCATCCATTGGAGCAAGTCATTAAATATTATTGGTCCCCTGGCACTAGAAGGGGTTGCTGTAGAGTATGGAGATCCATGAGACAGGCTTCTGTCCTCACGGGGTTTTCAGGAAAAGGATAAATCCAGAATACAAATACTGTCATCTCTCAGTATCCATGAATGATTAGTACCAGACCCCTGCAAATACAAAAAATCCGTGGATGTTTTAACACCCTTATATAAAATTTGGCACAATATTTGCATAAGACTTATGCACATCCTCCCACATACTTTATATTTCTATAATATCTAATGTAGTGTAAATGCTATGTCAGTTGTTATACTATATTTTTAGGGAATAGCAACAAAGAAAAAAGAGTCTGCATGTGTTCCACACTGATGCAGGCTTTTGTTCAGAATATTTTCAATATGGAAACACTGAATCCACAGATGCAGAACCCAGAGACACCAAGAGCTGGCTGAATGGTTAAATAAAGAGTAGGTTGGGAATCTCAGGAGAGATTCAGGGACTGTGGGAAAGGACTAGCGATGGTGGAGGAAAAATCCCACGGACATTCCTTGACCAGGGGGCCGGAAAGAGAAGAGAAGATTTTGGTGGAGCTGAAGACAGAGCAGTGACAGGTGACAGGAGAAGAATTAAACATACTGGCCTAATCTGAGTAGGGCATATTTGGGAAAATAAATGAATAGCCACTGAAAGATGATGGCAAGAAGGGAAAGAAATGTTCCTGGGCCCTGAAGCAATGTCAGGACAGTCTACAGCTTTACTAGGCTCACCATTGCCTGGGTTTCCAGTGAAAGCATATGGCAGACAGGCATTCTCCTGTGCTCCCTGTGGACATGTAGGTCAATGCAGCCTTCCTTCTGGGTAGTTTGACACTAGGTGCCAAAACTAAAACAATGTGTACACCTATCAGCTCACACCCCCTCTTCAAGAAATTTCTGCTAAGCAGATAAACACACATAATATGGGAAGACTATATGAAAATACAATCTTCATAGAATTATTCTTAATAGTCAAAAAATAGAAATTATCTATGTGCCTTTTAAAACAGAACTCAAATAAAGAAATATCCAGCCATAGGAACCACTTAATAAAAACATAAAAATTATCCTACAGTAAGAAGTCTTATTTGTTGCAATGGGCAACATACAGACCAGCTATAGATGTGGTCTATGTGCATGTGTGAATGAGATGTTTTCCTCAGGGAGAGTTGTCTGAAAGGAGGCTCACCAAAATATCAACAGATGTGTGTGCAATATGACACATGTGTAGCATGTATGATTTTATGTATTATCCTAATCCTTGACAATAAATATGTCATCTTTACAGAAACTCTTGGGTAATGTTAGGATTCTCCAGAGAAATAGAACCAATAGGACAATAGGATTATAGGGTGTGTGTGTGTGTGTGTGTTGTGTGTGTGTGGAGAGAGAGGGATTAAAGGAACTGGCTCATGAGAGTATGGAGGTACAAGACTAAAATCTGCAAGGTGGGTGGTAGATCGGAGACCTAGGGGAGAGTCCCAGTCCAAGTTCACAGGTGGCCTGCTGGCACAATTCCTTCTTGCTTGGGGTGGGAAGAAGGAGGTCAGTCTCTGTTCTTTGAAGGCCTTTAGCTGATTGGATGAGCTCCCTCCTTATGGAATGCAATCTGCTTTATTCAGACTCTATCAATTTAAATGTTAACTCCCCCAAAGACATCTTCACAGAAACATCCAGAATACTGTTTGGCCAAATAATCTGGGCAACACAGCCCACTGAAATTGACATGTAAATTGGCCACCACAGGCAATGCCTGTGGATCTCAGGGGTGGAGTGCAGGGAAAGTGGGGTGTTGGTGACACCTCCAGGCAAGTGCTCTCAGTTTCATTTCACTTGGCTGGCCTTGAGAAGAATTACTGACTTAAAGAACAATTTATGAAGAAAAATAAGGAGTTTGAGTTTTTTTCTACATTAGGCAAAAGTTGAAATTTCATGCACAATGATAGATTTGGCCAAAGAAATCCTCCCACTCCAAAATAAATAAATAAATAAAAAGAAAGAAAAGAAAAACCACTTGAGTATCTTAC
Source organism: Marmota marmota marmota (assembly GCF_001458135.2). Lineage (NCBI taxonomy): Eukaryota > Metazoa > Chordata > Mammalia > Rodentia > Sciuridae > Marmota > Marmota marmota. Next base: position 1,424,450 of record NW_026000196.1, read on the forward strand.
ACATGTATGATCTCTTTCAGTGTCTCTGATACATTGTCTTTGTCTACCTAACCTCTTAGGTCCTCTTAGGTTTCCTTACCTGTGATTCATGCACCTTGATAGAAGCAATGGCTGGTTATTAGTTTTAAAGGTATAATCTGCAGGAAAAATATCTATGCTCAAAATATAATTTTGTGTTTTTTCAGTTTCTTCTATACTTCTCAAGCCACAATTCAGGAAAGCCATGATGCCACCATCGTTTCAGGTAAAATTAATTCATTGTAGGTCATTGCAGTCCAATTTTCTCCTCCTTGGAGAAAATCTCACTGTCATCTACTCGACCACGTTTTAATGAAGGGTAAACTGTTGGGCTGCATAGCACTTGCAGCTCTGTGTATATAGCTCCTGAGGATGCAGGGCTGGGAGGTTTTGATGCAGTTGGCATTAACTGGGTCTTTCATTGTGGCTCCCCTGGGGCTCCTCTTATTCTGAGAGCCAAGGTATCAAGCCTCCCTAGCACATAGCCAAAGAGCCCTGTCCTGCTCTCCCCACTGTCCCCAGGGCCCAAACATGTCTGCTGGTGAAAGCAAAGGTCAGGAAAGAACTGTCTGCCAGGCTCAGCCTGGGTAAGTCCTTCCTTCCCAACTTCCCAACTTCTGAAGCCAAGCTCCCTTCCCACAGGCAATTAGTCTTAATGATAAATGACAGAGGTTCTAAAACTGGGATCCTGAGATTTGCAGAATCAATGGTGATAAATAAACCCAGAAGCTATCAAATCATAGCAGCAGGGTTTATTCGTATTAGTATTAGAAGCTGAAAATACAATGTAAGAGCTTGTGCTCCTTTTGGCAGGAGATTTCTTGTGTAATTACTCCCTCTTCCTGAACACCCTGGGATTTCCATATGGAGAGTTCAGAAGGAGAAGCAATCTGCAACCTTGGCCTCAGGCTTTCTTTTTATTTCCTTGTGAATTGTTTAGTCAACTGTCCTTTGGGCAGGGAACTTCTAGTCATCACAGCTTCTAATGAAAATTTCTTTTTAAAAATCTGAACTCAGCCAATGTAGGTTTGGTCCATTTGATTTGCTTACCCTGGCCCAGCAGTTGTGTTCTTATAAGGGTTTCCAAGTTCAATGTTGAGCTTGTGTGTGTGTGTGTGTGTGCAGAAAGCAGAGAAACTCATTTGCTCCACATCACCTGAAATTAGGAGGCTTAGGAAGGGAGGAGAACTTGATTTCGGAGTCACAGGTGCCTGAGGTGTTAAGGTTTGTTGACAATCTGCCTTCCAGCTCTGTCTGGCTAAGTAGACTGAGGACACCTGCATTCGAATTTGCAGCCCTCTTCCCCTTCTCTGATTTGTTTTTTTTTTGTTTTTACTTAGTCCCATCTAACAAAGTGTGAATGTGTCCCCTATTTATCTCATTTATTATCATCTCCCAACCCTGACTATCAAATGCTTTCAAAAGAGAAGGAATTTTTGTTTATTCTGGTCACTATTGTAATCCCAGAGATTAATTAGTCCAGTGGCTCTCACAAAAATATTTGTTGAGATTCAGCGAAGAGGCCTATGCCTGTTATCCCAGCTCCTTGGGAGGCTGAGGCAGGAGGATCACAAGTTTGAGGACAACCTGGGCAATTCAGCAAGATTCTGCATCAAAATAAATATAACTAAATTCATAAAACAAGTTGGGGATGTAGTTTAGTGGTAGGGCATTTGCATAGCATGTACAAAGCACTGGGCTCAATCTCCAATATTACAAAGAAAGAAAAATCTACTGAGTGATAAATGAATGGACAAATTTCAGCACGTTGGTCCAAGATCTACTCTTTGGACCTTACCTGGTAAATCTAATCTAATGCTATCTAATCTTAACCAAATTCTCTAGTCCTGTGCTATTTATCAGTTATTAGAAAGCATAATCTCCCATCAACCTGGAAAAGACTAGGTTATCATGCTTTACAAAAAGAGGCATTTATTTAATAAATGGTAGGAAAGCACAAGCAGTTTTCTCTCACTGCTCTGAGGGGTTTATAGATATTAGTCCATTTACTTCTCTAGGGATGCTTTGAGGAAAGTACTATTGTTGACCCATTTTACAGATAAGGGAGGCTTAAGAGGTTGAACAGATTGCTTAGAAGCACACAGCTGGTATGTGGCAGAGGCAGGGTTCATACTCAGGAAGTCTGGCTGGAGAATCTACTCTGAATAGCTGTTTCTCTTGCTGGACCAACAAATACTTAATACTCTACTCAGTGAGGCAGTGTCTGAGCTCACAGAAGATGGGAACTAGGGACAGCAGGAGACTTGCCCTTGGGAAGTTTGTACTGTGGTGGAGGAGGCAAGATACTGGTTTCTAAGCGGGACATGCCTTGCGAATAAGCATAATAGCACCTGTAGGACATGAGAACAGGAACCCTGCCCTGTGGCCAGTTCTCCAAATGCTCCAATATCAGGGACAACCCCCCTGGTATTCATGATTGAGCGCACAGGTATCCCACTTCAAGACTTGCCCAGATCTCTGGGCATAGCCCACACTACCCCTAAACCTGCTTCTCAGAGCAATGCAGGGTGGAGATAGGGGGCAAAGTCAGTGCTATGGTTTGGATATGGTTTGAGTGTGTCCGCAACAAGTTCACATGTTGAGAGTTTGGTCCTTAGCGTGGGACCTTTATGAGGTGGAACTTAGCAGGAAGTGGGGGTATTGTTCTCAGAAAGGATTAACATAGTTCTCAAGGGACTTCTGTTAGCTCTTTTGAGAGGGTTGCTTTTAAAATAGCAAGACTGATCCCTCCATGGTCTCTTTATGGCTTCCTATTTTACCATGTGATCTTTTCTTCTCACTTGTGTTCATACCATGATGTCATCTGCCATGATGTGATGTAATCATGGGGGCCCTCCCCGAGGCTACACCAATGCAGCTGTTCAATCTTGGACATTCACCTTCCAAAAGCTATAAGCTAAATTAGCCCCCTTTTCTCTGTAAGGTATCTAGCCTCGGGTATTTCTTTATAGCAACAGAAAATGCACTAATATAGTCAGTAAATATACTTGGTCTTAGCTTTTTCTCTTCAAAATGTGTCAAGGCCCTTTGCTTGAGTAAACTCAGCTAACACCATTATCAGTGTTGTCTGTTCATTGGAGACAAGTTGGTCTTTTGGAAGAGGGGAAGGAATAAAAAAAGAATCATAAATTGTTCTTAAAACTTCTGCTCCAATGTGTACTCCCATTTCATTGGGAAAAAACCAAACCACAGGTCAAACCTGATGCATAGAAATATGCATAGTGAAATAGAAAGTAACATTTTTCCCCAGGGATGGCCAAGTAGGGAAAGACAATAAATGTTTTTTTTATATATTTATTAATGTTAGTCTGATATGGAAGTGTCTTTATATTCAGAACACGAAATAGTTGGCTTGACTGAAGCATATGATGGATTGAAAGGCGGTCCTTTAAGATGTACTGAAAAAGTAGGTTGGGGCCGGAACAAGGAACGTGGGATTCACAGGAAGCCATTGGGAGCAGGGGAGGGGTTTTGAGCAGGGAAGTGATCTGGTCAAAGCTTTGCTTCTCAAGGGCTGGATGGGCCCTTCAAATGCACTTTACAGTAAGCATGTTCTGCATACCACAGGGATAATAAAATATAATTACTCCCACAAAGAACTGTTCTCTTAAAGAAACCTAAATCAGGATGCTTGGACAGTAGTCTACAAAATGGTGCCAGTCTGGCTGCATGAGAATCACAACAAACCTTGGTGGCTGCCTCGTTTAAGTACATTGTTAACACCGCTACTTCTTACGGCCCCCGCTCTTCTCATCCCCTACAGCCACCAATATCTTTCCTCTGGTGACCACTCTCACAACCCCTGGCCACTCTTTCCTCACCGTAGCCTCTTCTCCCTGCACCAGCGTATTTGATCTATTTATGTCACTGCCTTGCTCACACCATGCGTGTGTTCACTTGTGCACATAGGGCAGCAGGCACACTTTAAAGGAATTTTGGAGATAAAGTGAATCTACATTACAGAAATGCAAATGGTTACAATTCAATGTTGGATATTGCTCCTCCTGGTCTTTCTTAGATCCTTTTGGAGTTTGGGGATTGACTGCTCTCATTTGTACTCTCTCTCTATGTCTCTGTCTCTGTCTCTCTCTCTTGGCCCTCCATGTAACTCCTGTTCATTGGGAGAGAAGTTTAGATATTTCTATGGCTGTCTGAGTGGACTCTTACCCTTGGGGACTCATATCTCTTGGCAGGAAGAATGTTTGGGCTACCACAGTGCTGTTAGATTTTCTGCCTTCCTTTGAGTTGATGTAGTCATGTCTCTTCCTCTTTGTCTATCCAGTAGAGTACTAGATACTGCTCAGAAAACCTCACTGTACACCTTACTTCCCAACTCTGCATTCATTGACCTAGTGTTGGGACCTTATAATCATCCACAGAGGATGTATTTTTTACCACAGAAAATGGCAAAAGTTACTCCAGGTTTCTCTTCCCAGAGAGCCAGTTGTTAAACATTGGCCAGCACACCACTACTGACTGTATCTGTATGTCTGTGATTTGTTTGTTCAGTTATATGTAATAATTTCTAATAAAATGGAATCATAATACTGCTTTAAATCTACTTTCTAGGTGTGAACAATTATTCATATTATTTAATATATTTCTTTTTTCTTTCTTTCTTTGGATACTAGGGATTGAACCCAGAGGTGCTAAACCGCGTAGCCATACCCCCAGCCCTTTTTGTTTTTATTTTGAAACAGGGTCTCACTAAGTTGCTGAGGTTGACCTCAAACATGCAATCCTCCTGCCTCAGCTTCCTGAGTTGCTGGGATTACAGGCATGAGCCGCCGTGCCCAGCTATTTAATATACATCTGTTGAATTTCATTACATAAGTTCAGCATGATCTATTCAAACAATCTCCTAGACATTTATGTATCACCAATAATTTTTAAAATTTTGTTTATTTTCATTGTATGTTAAGAAGATTTTTTTTTTAATTAGAGGATTATAGTCCTAGTTGGGTTCATCCCCCCAAAATTGTACATGAATATAATCTGACCCACTCCATTTTGGTACCAATATTTTTATATGACAAACTACAGTTAAGATGTTTATAGGGCTGGGGATGTGGCTCAAGCAGTAGCCTGCTCGCCTGGCATGCATGCGGCCCGGGTTTGATCCTCAGCACCACATACAAACAAAGATTTTGTTTCCGCTGAAAACTAAAAAATAAATATAAAAAAAATTCTCTCTCTCTCTCTTAAAGAAAAAGATGTTTATAGACACCAGTTTGAGCACATTTTTAATTATTTACTCAGAACTGATAATGAGAACCTTAACTGCTGGGTCTTAGGATGTTTGCATTTTGGAAGGTCTGGATCTCCATTGCCTTTGGGAAGGCTGCGTTAACAAGCAGCGTATGACCATGCCCAGTTCTTTTCCATTCTCTCTCAAATTCAATTTATAAACAGAGCATGATTCCACTCAGAATTCAAAAAGAGTATTTGAACAATGTTGGAGATTCACGTTTATCTGAAGCACAAGCATCCAATATCCATGATAAGGTAAGACCTTGCTGAATATTTCAGTTCATTATCAAACTTCCACAATCTGAACAGCTAGGAACCAGGAATAACTTATCACAAGAGAAATTATAGAAATCAGAGGTGCATGTATGTGTGCTCTTGGGTGTATGTGCACAAAATCCATGGCATGTTTCCATGGAAATCCATGTTTGTGGGACAAAGATGGATCAGCTAAAAAGTCAGGTCAGGACACTAAGGGGAATAGTTAGGCAAGATCTTGCCTCAACCTCAAAGCAAAGCAAATGAATACAGTTAAAAGTAAAGTTCTGACAAAAACATAAAACAGAGGTTAATATAATTATGAGGTAGAGATGTCCTTCTTAAGCATGGCATTAAAGGCAGAAATTAAAAACAATGAAATAAATTGATTGATAGATTTATATTTTATAAGTGTTTAAAGAATCATAAAGTAATTTTTAAACAGTTGAAAAATTTAAAAAATGTCAAATATATGGCAAAGATTCAGGATACGTAATGTATTAAAATCTGCAAATTAATAAAGAAAATATTAAAATATTGTCAAAAGACAAATTATAAGTTTACAAAATAAAAATGGCTTCTCATACATTAAGAAATTTAAAAAATTGTGTTTTTATGTGTAACAATTTTCTTTGTCAAATTTGTTGTAAATGGTTTTATGTTCAATTATCTTAACTCACATAATTTTTTGTTTTTGTTTTTTGTATAAAATACATTAGTTTTATAAATGTAATTTATCAAGTTTTAATTTTATGAATGCTATCATTTCTGGAAATCTGATATTCAATTTAAGTTTATGAGAAGTTTTGAAAATATTTTGCTTTGTATAGGTTCTATAATTTACTTCTTATAACTTAACTCTTTCTCATATTTGGAATTTATTTTGTATGCTATGAGATGTGGAGCTAATTTTATTACAGATTTGATAGTTCTAAAATAAGAGATTAGCTGTTTATTCTTTTTCTAATTTTTGATTATGTATTAATAGACATTCATTTGTTCATTCAACACAATTTATTAAGAGTTTTGGTGAATTATGTGATTATTTTATTAGTGTGAAAATTTTAATTGTTACTGCTTTAGAGCATTTTTTAAATTTAATAGTAATATTTACCTCAAGTGTAACTATTTTTTCTTTATTTCTAGTGTACCTATGTTTACTTTGCTTTCCAAAATCAATTTTGTAAATTCCCAAAAGGTCCCGATATAGGTGTAGATGTAATGATTTTAGTGTAGATGTGTGCATATAACTATAATGTAATGTAAGCTGAATGAATTATTCAATAGGAAGAAATTGGTTAAAATTCCAAGAACATCAGGCAAAATGTATTTGTGAATGTTGCAGTTAGAATCAAGGGGCCAGCCTTGGAGAATATGTATAAGATGGTTTCTGCATCAGGAGAGGAGACAAGGAAGGAAGGAAACAGACACAGGTGGTTGCCAGAGGAGGGAGCAGAGGGGCCTACCCTTCCCAGGGAACCAGGAGATGGGGTGCAAAAGATACTGGCTCCCCTGGAGAGATTTCAAAAGGAAGTGATGTCACAAAAGGGAAATTTTGCAGAGAGGTAGAAGTATTTAGGTGGGGTGGGAAGGATACAAACAGGGAGGGAACAATAGTCTTTTTGCAAAGAATCCACACCTGAAATGAGTTAGCAAGCACAGAGTGTGTGAGAGAGAAGCTGAAGATTTTTCCACAGGGAGATGGTGTGACCTTGATTGTTATGGTTACATAACATTTCAGTAATGTGTGTGCTTGCTGCACTCTAAGAACAAAAATTCCTTATTTTCAACATATACGTATGAATGCTGGCTACCGCACACCATTTTCCAGAATGTCTTTGGCTTCTAATGAATGTAGCCCAAGGGAAGATGTAGGCTAGATGCTGAGATTGCCAGGGGAGCTTTATTCTCACTCAGAGAAGAATTCTACAAGCAAAAGTAGAGATAAAGAGGTCAGGGGAAAGTGGAGAACAACCGGACGTTATAATAGGCTCTGACCTTCATTTATAGAATCTGTTCAAAAGCATAATTTTATACATTTCCATAATATCCTCCTGAACAGGAAATGGTTGTTATCACCTGAACTTGACTGAGAGATAAAAGTGGGCCAAGAGATCAGACCTCTCTTCTAAGAGATGGGGATGTATTACAATAGTCGGGAATATACAGCGAGATTGTTTAGTAGCCTCCGAGGTCTGCATAGCCTTAAAGAGAGGGGCCATTTTTTAAATAAAAGAAACCATTATAGACAAGGAAAGTAAGATGTCTTACCAATTCAATTGTTTTGATTGCCCTCACTGAATCGCATCCATTTATTTGCACATATTGACAGACACAGCTAAGAGTTCTAACCGACAACGTAGCCTCATCTCAGGATGAAAGAGAGTTTTAGCTCATGGCTTTGTGCCTTGGGAGGAAATGTGAATCCCTGTTCAGAAGAAGATGTGCTTCATCCAGTGACAGGAGCTGCTTTGGAGCCTGTTATTTGAATTTGGCAGGATGGAAGATGGTCTGGCGAAGGGACCAGGTTTTAGATGAAAGAGTCAATGGTCAAGTGATTGGAGATGGGCGAATGCAATGTGCTTTGGGCAGAAGCCCTGGAGGCAGCCTCTCCACAGTGGGTTGTCCCATGGCCCGGTGCCCATCATAACAATGATGGAAAGCTGCCAAGAGCATCACAGCAGCCCAGCTTGCTCATACAGTCTGGTTTGTATGCTTTCACCCTGATTTCAACAGTGGGGAGAGAAAGCCCACATTAAATACCTTTACGAAGGAAGCCTCTTAGCACCTCTGCAACCAAGCAACAATATTTAACATGTGCTCCCAAAATTCTATTTGGAAATTTAACCTTTCATGATGGAGGAAAATGTGAGTCTCTTTATCACCACCCCCAAAACCCAAAGGCTTCAGTGTCAGGCATTGGCAGCTTTCCCAAAGCGCTGGAATATTTTCCCCCAAAGAGAAGCACAGCTGAGATTTTAACTATATAATAGCTGGGGAGGCCGCCATAAGAAATGGAGAAGGGTTTTTTTTTTTTTTTTCTCTCTCTTTGTTCCTCCTCCCTCCCTCTTGTCCCCAACAGTACTGACATAGCACTTCAGCTATTTGACAAGCCAAACTGCATCCCTGAGGTGACAGTTACTGAGGTGTTTTGCCCATAATTGGCACCCAATAAAGTATTGACTGGTTGACCATGTTATTTAATTTTGTGGGGTTTTTTTCCTCTCTCTCTCTCTCTCTCTCTCTCTCTCTCTCTTTCTTTTTTCTTTTAATAGCACTGAGCAGGCTTATTGCAGATCCAATACCATAGTAGGTCAGTGTACCAACCTTAAGGACCGATTGGCTCTTGTATTTGTGCAGGGTTATTTCCTTTATGAGGTGCACCCATCGTCACCTAATACCTAATTCCATACAACAATTCTGTAGACTGTATTACTCAGTGGGCTTTATTGTAAAAATCCATATTGTAAATATTTTAGGCTTTGTGCACCAAATGGTCTGTTTGAACTATTCAGTTCCACCACTGCCATGTGAAAGTGGTTCTAGATGTTATGTCAGTGAGTGGATGTCTACTGTGTTCCAATGAAACTTTATTTATAAAAGCAGGTGGCAAGTTATATTTGACCCAGGAGCCATCATTTGTAAATTCCTAAATATTGATGGCCTGCCATTGCCCATTAAGAATCCAATGCCTAACAATCTGATGTCTTGTTTCTTTGTTTAATTCTACCTACACTTCAGCTTCCATTTAAAAAAGTCTTTTTGTTGTTGCTGTTTGCTTTTGCTGCTGCTAATTTTGGACTCAACTACACTAACTCATGATAATCAACGTTGGGTAATAATAGCTATCCCAGCCCCATTCTATATGAATCTAGATTTTTACCCTATTAAACTCCTTGCCCCTTCTGCTACTGGAAGTGATTGATTCAAGAAATAAAATAAAGAAGGTGCTGCATTGCTCATGGTGCATAAACCAAATGATGTTGTCAAGGACTGTAGAATAGCAGCTCTGCTTGCTGAGTCCGGTATGTGCCAAAGCCTGTGCTGTGCCCATTGGATCCACTAACATCATTGCTCACATAGCTCTGCCAGCCAGTAACTCTTCTTTCATTTTAATGAATAAAAAGCAATGCCCCCAGAGTGGTTAAATGAGCTCCTCAAGGTCACCCACAAGGTCAGATGCACTTGCTCAGGACCTCATTCTCAGAAGGGGCCCATGTGTGCTTGAGTTACTTCTATTGCCACCTTGAATTCTTAATGAGTTTTGAATAAAGAGCTCTGCATTTCCACTGGGTTCTGCTAATTATGTAGCCCATCCTGGCCACACAGCCAGGAATAGTGAAGCTGGGATTCAAACCAAATTATGATTCCAGCCTGTCTGACTTTTCCACAAATCTTTGTGTTCTGCTCACTGTCAACTCCCAAGTGATTGACTGAGTAAAGATTTTTTTCCAGGGGGAGGGCACTGGGGATTGAATTCAGGGGTACTCTACTACTGAGCCACATCCCCAGCCCTATTTTGTATTTTATTTAGAGACAGGGTTTCACTGAGTTGCTTAGTGCCTCACTGTTGCTGAGGCTGGCTTTGAACTCACCATCCTTCTGTCTCAGCCTCCTGAGCTGCTGAGATTATAGGCATGCACCACCCTGTTTGGCTCTAAGTTAAGATTTTTGTCTTCATCATCAAATCAAGTGTCACTGGGATGATACATTTGCAGTGAACACATATAAATATGCTTAAGGGCCTCTTTCTATGTGATGTAAATAAAAAATGCAAAACTCAATACAAAATGTTTTGAAATCATGTGGTTGAAAAGTCACAAGAATATGATTTACATAAAAATAGAGTGTTGTCTTCTATTTTCTGACAGACCCCTTCCAATATCCTTATAAATGTACAATTATTATATTAAGTTTCAAGTGAGAAAACTGAGGCCCAGAAACATCAAATAATTTGCAAAAGTGCAATAGCAAATCAAGATGCAGTTCCAATTTTTTCTCTCTCAAAACAAAACAAAACAAAAAAGGATCTCTTTTTTTTTCAGGCCTCATTTTACTATTCAGTTCTATAAATGATTCTTGGAATGGAATATAATTATTTCCGGATATGAATACTCACACTAATTCTGCTAACAAAGAGTTACAGATAAGAAAAAGGTGTGCCATTTCCTTTATAAAAAGAGTCCTTCCTCTCTCTTCATCTGGTAGAGTAGATGTTGTGGCTTTTGGTTCATTGGGTGTCTCTGGGAAAGGCTCAACCAGAAAAGCTATATGTGGACTCCAAAGGAGATGTGAAGTAGGGACTCCCATAAACTTTTTTTTTTCCCCTGGAAAATACCCACTCTGATGTGGCTGTACCTGTTTTATAATGCTGCCTCAGCCACAATGAGAAAAGCCTGCTGCCCCCACATTCACAGCATGGATTTTAGGCCCATCAATCACAGGGAAAAAAAATGATTTCAATAAACCCTTTCCAGAAATTGAAGCAAGCCTAGGGTGCACTTGAGAAGTCCATAATCCAGAAGCCATAGCTTGCCAATTTGTGGAGAGTAAATTCCAGATGCCAAATATGACAGCTGCTGTCTCCCTGGGGTGTTGAAGGATTCACCAGGTGAATTCATTGGAACATGGGGCCTGGGAGAATGGCTGCCATGATGTGGGGCCCTGGCTCCACAGCTCACTTGCAATGGTATTTGGAGCAAGTTACCTTCTTTATGTGGTACTTCAGTTTGTTCAGCTAAAATAGTGCTGACAATAACAATTGTCTACTTTTGCTGTAGGGATAAAGCAAACAATAGTAATGTATGAAAGTAAAGCATAAACGTTAGTTAAAGAAAATCCCCAGAGAGTAAACTATAATAACAACACAAACGTTGGTGTTGCATTTGAGTTTCCAGACCCTAGAAATGACCATATTAAGACTGCAGGATAATTGTAATATAGAATTAAAGTCCTCTGAGTCCCAGCCAGAGAGAGATGGCACAGTCCAGAAAAGGAAGTTGAGAGAATTAAATGAAGGGTCTTATTTACAAAGGTATGAGTAGGTTATGGAGACCAATGGAGGATGGTTAGTTATCCTCAGATTTTCAACTGCCTGGAAGGTTCTCTGTCAAAACCAGAAAAGAGTGACGGCTGTAGGAGACGGCTTTAGATAGAGCGTAGCTGCTGCCAAACTGTGGGACAAGGAGGATGATCAATTCCTGGCCTCACTGCATGTTCTTCTCACTATTTCATGCCAGCGCCACCAGATATGGAACCCAGGCTCAAGTCAGGGAGCAATGGAACCCACTTATGTGACTTCTAAGGGCCACAAAGCAGGGCAGGGCAGGGCAGAGGAGGGTAGGGAAGGATTGTGGAGATGCACACAGAGAATATCAGACATAAGAGACATCAAAAGGCAGCGATTGATTCTCAACTCTGGCTGATGTCTCAACTCATCTGGGGATCAGTATACATACCGTCTATACATATATCCACAGCCTTGCTCTTAGATGTGCTAATTTAGAAGGTCTGGCACCAGTTTCTCCTGTTGATGTTGATAGGCATACAGATTTGGGAACCACAGAAAGATGTTCTTAGAGAAAGCTCCTATCCCCAGCATGTAATGGATCTGCAGCAACACATGTGCTGCAAAGATTGATCTCTTGAAGTGCTTGCCCCACCGCCTCCCACCCAGTTCAAAACAACTAGCGCTGATTAAACATCTGCAACACGCACAGCACTGTGGTGGGTTTTTCTGCATGGAATTTGCTTTCTGTTCTTCCACAAATACATATGAGACAGGGTCCACTGTACTCAAGGGTCCTTCATTTAAGCGAGAAAACACGATTCTGTTAGAATAAAAGACTTTCATAAAACTTCAAAGCAGTAAGAGGAGAGCTAGTGCAAGAGAGCAGTTGGTAAAAGCCAAATAGGAGAAATTCCACTGCTGGGGAGGGGTCAGAGAAAAAAAAAAGCAGCAGCCCTCATGCATTCTCACAGCAGCCAGTGGGCTGGCTGACTCCTGGCTATTCTATTCTGTAGGTTGGCAGCCCTTCAAGGGTTCCTTCCTCTACTAAAATTATATCTATCTGAGTATATCTGTAATCCAAGAGACTTGAGGGGCTGAGGCAGGAGGATCGCAATTTCAAGCCCGGCTTGGGCAACTATGAGACCCTGTCTCAAAATAAAATTTAAACAGAGCTGGGGATGTGGCTCAGTGACAGTGCACTTGCCTAGCCTATGCAAAGCCCTGGGTTCAATACCCAGCACCATGCACAATATGTAATTTGTGTGTGTATGTTCACAATTATATTGGTTTAAAGAAAGAATTATATATATTTATGTATAAACACATACTTATTATATTGTATATGTAATTACAATTACATTGGTATAAGGATGAATACTCTAACTCAGGCTGGATATTTTTTTTCTTAAGAAAAAAACTTAAGTTTATTCTTTTCTTCATTTTAAAATCCTTCTTTTGGGGGCTCCATAGTTTATCATGGGCCTTGAGCACCATGTCTGCTGTGCCTAATAGAGAAGTTGACCCTGGCTGTTAGTGATATACCCTCCAGCACACAGTTGTTACCAAAATGCATCTGTCAGTCTTTAGAATTATAGAGCTCACTCTTGTCTGCATCTTAGGATAATGGGGTGACTCCTAAATCCATCATCCTGGCACCCCCAGGCCAATTAAACTGGAGTTTCTGAGCACAGGGAACAGGCACAAGTCACTGAAGCTACCAGGTGATCCCAGTGTATAGACAAGATGAGAGTCAATCTCAAAAGCCCCAGCTCTGTCCTCTGTCTCAAACTGCTTCCTTCTTAAGGAACACAAAAAAGACTCCTCTCCTTGTGTCCAGCTGGTATTTCCCTTCCTGCAACCAAAGCAGGGAATTTTTCATATTAACACAGAGGCCTCCATAATCAGCTACTAACATTCTCCCCACCCTTTTCTTCTAATACTCATGCATTCTGTGCAACTAAAATGGGACCCCTGGAAAAGACTTAGCATGTTCCTGTCTTTTTTTTTTTTTACATAGTTTTCCAAGGTGTAATTCTCTTCTCCATTTACCTGGATGCAAACCCAGCCCTACTGCAGCAGCAGGCCTTCAGTGCTTCTCCAGCTGATGGACACCTCTGACCCTGTGGGGTGGCCTGCCTGTTCTCAGAGCCAAGATCAGGGCAGTGTCATCTGGAGCATCACCTGTGACTTCCCAGAAGGCTGAACAGAGGCTGTGAGAGGCAGCACAGGGTCTATTGCATGCACAGGCATGCCAGGGTTGGGCTTCCTTTAGGGAGGATGCTGGCCCACACCTCCACACACCACAATGAGGAGTTGGCCAACCCACTCACTTGGCTAATCTATCATCTAGTGCCTTTCATATTCATTTCAGTATTGCTTTTTCTGTTTATTTAAAAATATTTGCCTTTAATTAATGCATTATATCAGCAGAATTCATTGTAATATATTCTTACATGTACACAGCAATAATTTGGTCCATTTCCTTCTACAGTTCCCCCCACCCCAGCCCCTTCCTTTATGCTACCATTTTTCCTTCGATTTTAATGAGATCACCATTTTTTAAATTCTTTATTTCTCTCCAGCTTCTGCATATAAGAACAAACAATGGACCCTTGGATTTCTGAGTCTGGCTTATGTCACTTAGCATGATGTTCTCTAGGTCCATCCATTTACCAGCAAGTGACATAATTTCATTCTTCCTTATGGTTGAGTAAAACTCCATTGTGTATAGATACCAGAATGTTTTTATCCATTAATATGTTGAAGGGCACCTGCCCTTGTTCCATAACTTGGCCATTGTGAACTGTAGTGTTATAAACATTAGAATGCAAGTATCAGTTTTTGTGGATGTCACTTTTTTTTTTTAATAAATACCAAGGAGTGAAATAACTGTCATATGGTGCTTCCATTTTTAGCCTTTTGAGAAATCTCCACTTACTATGGATTTTCATAGTGGTTGTACTAATTTTCAGCCCCAGCAACAATATATGAGTGTAGCTTTCTCCTCACATCTTCATGGGCATTTATTATTTTCTATATTCTTGATGGTTACCATTCTAATTGGAAACTTCAATCTATAGGCAAAAGCATAGACTTCATGAATAAAACTCCTAAAGGTCAGGAAATAGAACCAAAGTCAGTAAGTGAGATGACATTAAATTAAAGAGCTTTTGCACAGCAAAGAAAGCAATAAGAATACAGAAACAGAACCTACAGAAAGGGAGAAAATCTTTGCCATCTACTCCTCTGATACAGGAGTGCTACCCAGAATGTATAAAGAACTCCAATAATATACAACACAAGCAAAAAACCCAAATAACCAAATTGATAAATGGGCAAATGAACTAAATGGACATTTCTCAAAAGAAGAGCAAATGACCAAGAAATATATGAAAAAAGGTTTTATGTGCCTAGCAATCAGGGAAACACAAATCAAAAGTGTACTGAGATTTATTCTCAGTATTGCCTTTTAATCACTTCAAACTCATTTCACCTTGATGAAGATGTTCAAGGGAGGGAGAAGGCCAAGCCATAGTCAATAGTCTTAAATTTAAGAAGAGAACATATAAACTTTTTTTTTAAATGAAGTTTGAAAAAATTTAAATAGATTTCAACTTTTAAGGAAAAAAATTTGCAAATTATAGGAACTTAATAGTATTTATTTACTATATCATAAATATCTTTTGTGTACCAGTAAGAATGCTGAAATAGTTTTAGTTATCAACTGATCCACTAAGCTGATGTCCCAAGCAATGTTACATGTTATTTTCTTGTTGTTTTTTTTTCTACTGCCTTTTTAAAGAAATACTCTTCCATCACTCAAAAAATAATATTAAACCAAATAATATGAATATAGCACTCAGAGCTGTATTCTTCTTGGTACTTCTGTTATTCAGTTCCTATCTTTCTTTCTCTTTACTTCAGTTAGAATTTCTGTTCAGTTCTACCTTCTCCAAGATGACTTCTCTGCCTCTCTCACCACTCCATATAAAATGCATCCTGCGGCACCCCATATTCTCTCTGTTCACCCTAATTTACTTTTTTCTTTACACCTCCATGTGTGTTGATGTGAGTTCTTCCCATCTTAGTTTTCAATGGGATGAATGCAATGGTTTCCACCAAAGTGAATGTGAGACACATCTCCACCATCTCACAGTTTAGAATTTCAAAAGAGCTTGTTGGGATAGCTTGAACTCAACCACACCAAGAGTACACAAGATGTCAGAGAAGGTTTGGGGAAAGACTCCCCTACCTTTGGGGCACATGTGTGGCTGTGTTTTAAATTCCCCCTGCCTTGTGGTCTCAAGCCTTCATGATGGAGGAATTTCTTAGCTGTGCCATCTGGAAGCTCAAGAGGAGGCAGCTCATGCTGAACAGATAGTTAGTCTGTGCCTGAGAAAGCTAAGGGGCCCAAGGCAGCAGGACATAAGTGTCTGCTTTAAGTTCATTTTTTTGAGCATGACACTCACCTGTTCAAATCCAAAGAATGGACTGAGAGACAAAGTTACAGAGAAAGTGAGGTTGTAAAGGCAGTCTTACAAGGCATTCCCAGAGCAGCTACTAAGATTAGTATTTTATCTCCTAGTGAAAGGTCCCTCCCTAGATCCTCATTGGCTGAGTACACAATCTTCCAGAACATTGCCTAGGTTTTGCTGTCTCCCATTGGGTCATTTAAAGAAATATACCTTTAGCTGTTCCTACCTCCTTTTGTTCTCTTGAAGGGAGAGGTCTTTTTGGATTGAGTGCCTTTTTGGCACACATGCAGTTGGTCAGAATACTGAATTCTGAAAACAGACCACCAGGCTTTCTATTTCTCACATTTTGCGCTTTGGAGTTTATCAGAACAAATGATGCAGGACTCTTTGCTGTGATGAAGACTCTACTGTGATGAAGACGTGCAGAAAGCAGCCGCCACGTGGAGTTTTGCCCAGGAGGAATAAATGCCTGAGAAAACTCAGCTAGAATCATCTGCATAGCCATGCCTCTCTCATGGCAGCTGTCCCCGGCACTGAGGGCCTGCAGCTGAAATGAGGAGCTAGGGGAGCCACTGGGGAAAGAGTGGAGAACCCTGATGCACCCAAAGGCCTGGAGCTGAAGTTAGGAGCTGGAGGCCACGTAGGGAAAGAGGGGAGGAGCCTGAGCCACTCTCCTTGCAATAGCCCCGTCTGAAGTTGGTTGCAACTGAGAGGTCAGGGTAGGTTGTCCTGATCCACATTTATTTTCATTCTTGATTAACAGTAGGCCTTCTGATGCTGAATTGAGATTACATGTGTGACCAGAAGGAATCACATGACCTCATTTGTCGGCTCATTGTTTGTTTGATTTCACCTGAATGTGAGCTGGAACGTTCATCAGGAACAGGAAAAGAGCCACACCTCTGCGAGTAGATTTTAAAAGGGAGAGAGACAAAGAATGGAAGCTGGTGCTTGTTTCACACCTACTTCTCACAGCCACTTTACACACACGTGTGTGTTTGCTGTCTGTTCCCTCTGGAAATATCAAAGCAGGAGCAATTTGTTCATTTTGTTCACTTTTTTTTGTCTCTAATGCCTAGAACAGAAGCAAATGAGGCAAGTTCAGTAAAACTTTTTAAATGAATAAGTGTTATTTTACCTTTACCCATCTGAAATACATACTTTCATAAAGGTGTGGAAGTCAAAGTTTGGGAAACAAAGTTAAAAACAACTGTGCCAGGCACGGTAGAGTGCACTTATAATCCCAGTGGTTCAGGAGGCTGAAGCAGGAGGATTGCAAATTCAAAGTTAGCCTCAGCAACTCAGCGAGGCCCTAAGCAACTTAGTGAGACCTTGTCTGTAAATAAAATCAAATAATGTAAAATAAAAAAATGGCTGGGGATATGACTCAGTGGCTAAGCCCCCCTGGATTCAATCCCTGGTACAAAAAATAAAATGTGCATAAAATTGTCAGTTCAATTTATTGACTATTTATGGAGCACTAATTAGGAACCAAGAAATGTGGAAGACAAAGACTTGGAGTTCCCTCTAGTAAAGGAGAAGGTACAAAAACATAAACTTGAAATTACTGAGAGATGTTAATGGGTTCTTATCAACCATAAAATCCCACATATTTAACTGCAGTATTGGCTATTTCAGGTTTGTCCTGCTACCAGTTTTGGAAGATGCACAAAACACACACACACACACACACACACACACACACACACACGCACATGTGAGCGACCACGGGCATGTAATAGAAAAAGGAAATAAAAGGGGAAAAAAACACAAAAAGAAACACTGAAGCCAAGTTGACCTTGCTTTGCAACCACATTCATATATACATTGTAAAAAATGGCAAAGAAATGCATATGAAGGAGAAGCTACAATAAATAAATGTGTCCTGTCACAAAACATTGTTTCCTGAGCTCTTTCTCAGCTCTGCCAGGTGGAATAGCTAAACCAAAACCTACACAAAACATTTTTTTCCTCTCAAGCTTTCTATTTAATCTGAGTCTCTAGAGTCATAATTGAAAAGTAAATGGTATAATAATTTTTTTTTTCTGATTTGTAGAGTTATTTAAACAGCATATCTTCCAAAGCATACAATTTAAATCATGAGTGGAAATGCAGTTGATGAATTGTCTTTTTAAGGACTACAGAATCTGAATAATTTAAAATGCAGTATTGAAAAAAATCAAATTGGACCAAAATATGAGATTTCCTTCAAAAGTTAAGCTCTATTTATATCAATAAACACAATAAGTAAATGTAGTCATTTAAATTATACAGAAGATTTTTGAATAATAAAGTGTCTTTTATATACTGCTGAGAGAGAAAAAGCAGGTCTCAGGGCAGTGGTTATGTTGTGAACTAAAACAGGGTTCTTACTCTCCTTTGATTGTTGTCCATGCTCAGAAACATATTAGTGACATTCACACAGTCCCCACTCCGTGTATACATGCATAACATGAAGGATTCATGAAACCCTGACTCTTTTATTTCACATTTTCCCCCATTTAACTAGAACTTTATGAAATCCCTCTAATTTCTTCCCATTAATACTGGCCACAACAACTAAATCAATTTCAGGATCCATTAGTGTAGGTCACACCTAGTTTAAAAACCACTGATACAGAAGATAAACAGTGACTACTGAGTGAGTACTTCTTCCCCACTAAGCAAATTACATTAATTAAAACAGTTAATTAGGACATAACCTTATTATGCAATTATGACTTTTAGTCCCATTTTATAAATGAGGTAAGTGAGGCAGAGAAAAATGAACTAATTTGTGCACATTCACAAAACTAGAAAGTATTGGAGCCAAAGATCTTTATCAACTCTCTTGTCTCTCCAAAGATAATGCTCATGACTTGACTTTTGACTAGCAAATGTGGCTGAATAAAGTCTGGAAATCCACGCCAGAAGTTAGACAGGGGTCAGAATTACCTCTGAATAAAGAATACCATGATTTTGGCTTTTTTTTCCTGCTTACCTGCATTTCTACTTTTTTTTTTTATTGTTGGCTGTTCAAAACATTACATAGTTCTTGATATATCATATTTCACACTTTGATTCAAGTGGGTTATGAGCTCCCATTTTTACCCCATATACAGATTGCAGAATCACATCAGTTACACATCCATGGATTTACATATTGCCATACTAGTGTCTGTTGTGTTCTGCTGCCTTTCCTATCCTCTATTATACCCCCTCCCCTNTATTTTATTTTTTTTGAAGATATTGTGAATGGAGGGCGGCTCTGCCCCTCAGCAGGCCGCTGGGCCTGCTCTGTGGGTGGTCACAGTTCCCTCTACCTTGCCGGCGCAGGGGGAGGGGGCGGCTCTGCCTCTCAGCAGGCTGCTGCTCCTCTTCTGCTGGTGGGTCGCAGGCCCGCCTACCTTGCAGGAGTGATTGGAAGCTCTGTCCCTCCGCGGGCCACTGGGCCTTTTCTGTTGGTGGTCACAGTTCCGCCTACCTGGCAGGCGCGGGGGTTGGGGGGCGGCTCTGCCCCTCAGCAGGCCGCTGGGCCTGCTCTGTGGGTGGTCACAGTTCTGTCTACCTTGCCGGCACAGGGGGAGGGGGTGGCTGCATTTCTACTTTTAAAAATGAATTTATTACTTTGGTAATAAGAAAGTTTGTAGTATTTACCTTATCCAGTTCTTGATTTACTTATTTTTCAATTTGATGACTTGATGTTTTTGGAAGAATTCAAATTATTCAACATATCTGTGTTCTTCTAAATTTTTCTAAACATACTTTTAATAGTATCTGAGCAATTTAGTTGAATTATCCAGAGAGGTTTTATAAAATCACTCTAGTGGTCATTGATGCCATCTCTGATTTTTGAGAGTTGTTAATCAGTAGAAATCACCCGTCAAGATCACATTTTCTGTTCACTAATAAGAGGGGAAGTTTGCATTTCTCTTCTATTTGTAGGATATTATGTATGCCATCATGAAAATATGAGGGTCCTTCTTTACCCTCCAATGCTCATTTTTCCCTTCCCAATTTCACTAGGAGGTTCTCATTAAGATGGGACTCGAGAAAACAAATTTCACATAAAAGCACCATCCTTCCTATTGCAGCTTGTATATGGCTTCTCTAGTGAGACATCCTCCATTCACCAAGGAAATGCCAGATCCTACTGCTGCACAGTCCACAGTGCTTTAAATTTCCTTCTTAAATGATCATCACAATTACCATTGTTAAATGGCTCTCTTCCTGGTGATCTGTATGTATATGACAAGAATTGTGTTCCTCTGGATCTCACCTCCCTTCCCAGCCCTAGTCACATTGTCTAGCATACAATAGTGACTCCTTATTCACTGGTTGAAATGTGAATAATGAATGTATCTGCAGCAGCATGAGCAAATGAGATAGAGGAGTCCCTTTTGAAACTTCCCATTTTCCTCAGGTAAAGGCCATTGAACATCTTGCTTTCAACTGAATCCCAGATAATTAAAAGGGACTTTCCAACTTTCTTTCCAGGGCCACAGCAGTGGCTTCCAATGCACCCAAACTTGAATAAGGAAGCACATTTGTAACATAAAAATGTATGTATCTCAGCATGGTGGAAAATGAACTTCTATATCTGAGGATGAGAAGCATTTATGAGCATTTGGTTTCCCACACAGCTCTTTGGATCCTTGTGGGATTGTAGTCGCAGCATGGACTCAAGAAGTGTTAAAAATCAAACATTTATTTACCTGAGGAATGTGATTCAAGAAATAATAAATATTTTTATCAATAATTTTCTTCCTTGATTAGAGAATACTAAATTAGTAAAGCTTCAATTTTTTTTTGTCATTATTCTGAATATTAATGCAGGTATTCAAAGTTGTGCTCCTCCATTTTTGAAAAAAAATATGAAAAATTACTGTAGCATTGAGTAAGAAAAAACAGAACTCAGATACAGGATCCTGAAAAAAGAAAGTTTACTGAAAGTACTTTGTTTGAGACCCTAATGTGCAAAACTCATATTCTTTCAGGATTGTTCATCAAATATACATAGTTTGTGTTTGAATAAACAATTGAAGTGTTTAGCATTTCAACAAAGGATTCCAGTATCTTTACCTTCATTAAAATTATTTAAATTAATATTATTAAAATATATTTACAGTAACTTTTAAAAGACTAGATGTTATTGGCCTATTGTTGACCTACCAGTGTTTAGGAACTTTAGTATTAACTTTTTAAACTAATATATTGATTTTTGTAACTAGATAAATGTTTTGTTTCACAATCGTTAACCATGAAACTGTCATCCGATTCCTAGAGTAAAATATTTTAACTGTATGGGACAAAAATACATTATTTATGTGAATTACTTATGATAATTCTGTTTTGTCTGCAATAATAAACATTTAAGTTCAAGAAAAGTGAAGATGGTAGGGCCTTGTAGTACTGCCTGTAATCTCAGCTCCTTGGGGGGCTGAGGCAGGAGGATCAAAAGTTGAGACCTGCCTAGGTAACTTAGTAAGACCCTCTAAAAAATTCAAAGTAAATATATAAGTAAAAAGGTGTGCAGTATAGGTCAGTGGTAGAGTGCTTGCTTAGAATTGCAAAACCCTGGGTTCTATCCCCAGTACTGACCTCCAATCCCCTTCTCCAAAAATGATGTGAAAATGTACTTGGGTTACTGGAGAAGAGATATCTTCAGGAGAGGGTCCTGGGGAGTTCCTTGGAGAGAAAGGGGAACCTAATTCAGGACAAGCATGGTACTTTACATATCTGGTGGAAAAGAATGTCATCACATGGCACGAAAGGTACAGAGATTTATTTAGGAAAATAAGGAATGCATATTCAAGGGGGAATGTGGACCATCTTGGAAGTGAGAGACTCATTTCTGGGATTCCAGGCTCTCCTTTTAAAGGAAACTTGGTGAAGGGTGGATATGGGGAGGTATGTAAGGATGACATCAGTCTGGTGATTACAAGATGATTTATGATGGTCTGGTCATTCTCAAGATTCTTAGGCTGACATGGTGCCCATGTTGGATAATGCTTAAAAGTTCCCCAAGTTATCATTTTCACAAAATATTGCTTCTTTCTTTGCTGGATCTATTTATTGATGGGCTAATTAACAGTGCACAAGGTAATTTTCATATGTAAGTGAATTTATGGTTAATTTTAAGATTTACAGATTTCCCAGAAATTTGGGAACTAGAGTGACTTGGGGAGTGACAGGTCTAGAAAAGTATGCAGAACTTTAAATTAAAAATCATTTCTTTGTCTTTTCTACTTACTTTTTATTTCTTCTATCCGACTTTACCTGGAATTAGAGAGGTTCTGGAGCTGAAACACACCAGCTCATGAGAGCAGCGTGTGCACATTTCTTCACAGTGACATCAGTCATGTTTGGAGTATTCACATCCTGGACACTGGCGAATTCTATAAATCAAGGCTTGCTTTTTTGGACAGCTCTTTAATACACATTTACCAGCACATCACTGAGCATAATAGAAAGATCTGTAGCTGTGGTTGAGTTTTGCAGTGTGATGTTGCATTCTTTGCAACAAACCTCATTTTACATGATCTTATCTCATGAAATCTATTCACTGAAGCACTAGACATTGCAGGATCAGCAGTTAAGTGAGTTCCTTGGAGTGAATATATTGTAAGTCATACTTCCTGCCTTGAGTCATGCTTATCTCATGAGTCAAAAGACAAATTGTTGTGTCTATTTTAACAACTGTGATTCTTTTGGCAAAGATTTTAAAAAGTAAATCTTTCTAAAAATTATCACTCGTAGTCATTTTGACAGGAAAGTTGAAAATGAACTGATATATTTTCAAACCTTTGAAATATCTTTGAACTCTGGCAAAATAACCTTGTAACACAGCATGTGGAAGTGTTCCTGGTTGATATAACATTGTGCCTATGTCTATCCTAACCCATGTCTGTAATCTCATAGCTCCATGTCACGACACAAGTACAAAGAGCTTTAACTCTTCAAACAACATGTCTATACCTATGCGTTGTACACACCTTAATTTTAATTATCATGTACTTAACTTGTGGATTATCATTTGTTACAAGGTTTCAGTATTCAATGACTTTGTATTACATTTATGTAACTACCCTGTATTAAAATCCACCTACTTCTAAAAAAACTCAGATTACTTCTGAAAAAAATAAGAATCATCTTAGAAAATAAGAAAACATGGTCATTCTATTTAGAGAAGAGTTATTGAATTGGTATTGAAAGAACCTGCCTGCTCTTTTAATAATGCAACAGTCTTACCTTCCAAGAGAATGTTGACATGAGACAGGTGGCTACTGCCCTGGTGCAATCTGAGATCATTCCCAGTACCTGACATCTGCAGGAGGTGTAAGAAACTGACACTTTGTTATAATTCTATTGTGAAAAATATTTATAATTTTAGGGGAAGATAGTTCTTAGAAAGTATCATATCTCAATTGGTAATTGAGCTGCTCATAATTTCTCTATAATATTTGTATTTTATTAGGAGGTCATCATGGAGATTATCAAACTTACTTGCATTGAATTACAAGTAGGTTTTTTTAATTTATTTCCTGTGCCTGTATTTTTACTTCCTTTTGATTTGCTTAGCTTTACTTAATCATTCCTTTCCTAACTTCTTGAATTTCAATCTTAAATAATATATTTTCATCAATTTTGTTCATTAATAAAAGCATTTAAGGCTAAAAATTTTCTTGTGACAATAACTTTGTCTTAGTGACTCCACTTAGTTTTCATTGTTTTCTATATATTCTATAAATTAGTTTCCATTTCCTCTTAGAGTTGCTTAGAGGACTGTTAACATTTTCAGGAGATAGAGTTTTTATGTTTCTTTGTTTTCTATGTAATAAATCTTCTTAAACCTTATTTTACCTTGTCACTTCTCTGTCAAGATGGTGTGTGGCTACCTGGTACAGCAGTGTCATCCATTCAACACATAATCATTGATGCCTACTGTATTCTTTCTGCTGTGGTAAAAGCTAAAAATAAAGTAGTGAACAAATGCAGATATGATTCCTGATCCTACCCTATTTATATTTAAGTGTGAGATGTAAAAAATAATTTCCAACTAAAAATTACAACTGTTCTATGTCCACGGTGCAGTGATTCTATATCAGGGCTTTACTTAGTTAAGGAGTTGAGGGAGACTGACTAACTAAATGGTATTGAGTTCTAAAGAATGGTGGGCGCCATGGGATTGGGAGTATTCCAAGTGGAGATAACAGAACACACAAAGTCCCTGTGGTAAGAGGAAGAGTGTCTGCTCAAGGAACTGACTTAAGAGAGGTGTGGATAGAGTACAGAGAATGAGGGGCAGTATGGTGGGAGTGATTCTGGGAGGTAGGTAAGAAAACAACATGGCAGCCAAGAGTGAGTTTGGGAAGGCTATTTAGGAGACCTTTGCAATGGTGCAGTCTAGAGTGGTAGTTTCGGAGATGATGTAGAAATAGTGAGAAGTGGATGGATTAAAAATTTACATGTGAAAAAGTCAGAAATACATCTGTGAGAAGGAATGATCACAAACAATGCTGGTTCCTCAGTCAGAATCCCAGCGTGGTGATTCCTTACCTGCTGGCCCCACCTTTCCACAACCCCTTGTGTACTTCCAATAGGAAGCCCCATTCTTTTCGCATGCCCCAATCATCCCTAATTTGATGCCTCAGTTCACACTTTTCCCTTGTGTAGAAAGCTGCACTTCTTAACCACCCATCCAAATCACAGAGAAGTAAGAAAACATATAAATGCATGTGACTTTTTTCCCTCAGTTTCTTTTTGTCTTGTTGCCATTACCCTATTTGGTCAGTGTATATGTGATTTCATGGAAAGGATGGTCTAGCCAAGAGTGGGCTCTTGCACTTCAAACACTCAGGCTTTGGAGAAACTCAGAACAGAAACACAGGTCTCTAAAGAAGAATGTGGGAAGAAAATATTAGATTAGTTAATGTAAAAGGATTGACATGGATTCCCTGGTTAGGTTACAACTTGGTTAGTGAAATGATATGAGGGAACTGTGGGGTATTTATATCAGCTTCTACCATATCCATCCTTTCTTCTAGTATCTGCATGTACTATATTTTTTATGTACCTAGTTTAGTGGTCTTTGGATTATATTTCTTAAATTTAACTAAACCAACCATCAAAAAAATGGACAGGTGGCCTTAACAGATTTTTGGAAGGAAATTTTGGTTCAAAATTTGTACTATAATATATGCACAGGAGAGAAACAAGAAAATAGCAGAACTGACACATCTCCTGTTCCCCAAATGAATTGCCATCTATCTCACATGTTCCAAAATTATAGATAGGTGTGGATAGAGTACAGAGAATGAGGGGCAGTATGGTGGGAGGTAGCTTCAGAGATGGTGTAGAAATAATGAGAAGTGAAAGGATTTAAAAAATTCATGTGTGAAAAATCACAATCCCATCTGAAAAAAGTGAGCCAAACTATGTTTAAATTATTCAAATTATTAGAAATAATAAAATGAGCCTAAATCTATCTAATTCCTCCAAGTAGCAATGGATACGGTGATATAATATAAATGAATACATAATTTTGGCATAGCATGCCCCTCCCTTTAAGATATGTTTTTAGTTGCCAATGGACTTTATTTATTTATATGTAGTGCTGAGAATTGAACCCAGTGCCTCACACATGCTGGTCAAGTGCTCTCCCATTGAGCCACAACCTCAGCCCAGCATGCCATTTTTGATAAGTGTTTGTGATCAAGAGCAAAATACAAATTTCCTGGCCTAGAGAACTTGATGGATCATAGCATAACTCTCCACTCAACTGAGACTAGAAAATATCTCCACTGCAAGGGTGAGAGGAGAGGTTTAAGAGGAGTTAGGACTTGGATTTTGATGTACTTTGTGGAAAAAGTCCATGCCGTGGCTCTGCCTGGTGAGCCTCTGTGATCATGAGGTGACTCCCTCACTGAGTCTTCTTTTGTTAGGTAAGGTCTCAAGGAACTTCTTAGAAAACTCTACTTCTCCAAGGACGTAAGAATAACACAACTACCTCCAAGCACTTGAGAGGAGCTATGGATCTAGCAGGAAGAGCTTCTGAACTTAAGGGTCCTTAGAAGCGAAAGAGAAATGCTGCAGCAACAATCTTCAGGGAAATAGAGAACCAGGCAAACCACACCATGTCTGTGGTTCTTCAACACACACGTCTTAGAGCGGCTCCCCGTGGCCTGTTGTTTCTTCCTATTTAGGCTGGAAGCAAAGTGGTTTCTTATGACCTTTTTAGACTCTTCAAAGTACCAAGATTATTGATAGGAATATGCAGGTGCTAGTTGGGGGGGTTATTGGTGTACTACTGCACAGATCTTTAGAAATATTTAGTGTAGCATGAATCTGTTTTAAATGCTATGGATGATATTAGTTCTGAGAATTAAGTAACGAGTAATGGCCACTCATTTGTCAGCAGAATCCATCATTTATTCACTCATTGCTGTTAACGAGTAACCTCAAATTGGACAAATGTTCAGGAACAGTTCTTGATCCAGAAGAGCCTGTATTTTATTTTAACAATTTGACTGTTGGCCTAGAAAGCCACAGCAACTTGTTTAAGGTCACTCTAGGGAGGTGGTAACAGAAAACCAGATTTTTCGTTTTTCCTATTTCTAGATAGAAATTAGGGCAGTGGTAAAAATGGTTGGTTTTTATACTTCTGTGCTGCTTATTAATCATTTTAAGAATTGGTGGTTCTCTTGTAAAAATAAAAGAAATAATATTTTCAGTGTTCACTTCCTTTTCAAGAGAGACAAGTTTAGGCCTAGACCCTGAAGCTTTAAGAATAGCTTTTGTCTAATTTGTCTCTATTATACTGATTTGCTTATGATTCTACATGATCCAATAAAAATGCCATTGGCACATGATGACCTAATGCAACACAAATTTAAAATATGGTTTTCCTTTCAGTGAAAATTGCACACATACCAACTTTGAAGAATTAAAGCACTTTGAATTAAAGCAGTTCAAATTCCATAACCTTTTCATTAAATTATCCATAAAAATACCAAGTAGGTAAAACTTCATAAAAACACCAGAAAAATTGGGGATAAGAAAACTACATGTACCAGAAGGAAGTCAAGTTGTGTGTATATGGCTCTTTATACTCAAGTTTCTCTTGACCCAGTCTTGATAGAGAACTGTGGAGTTGCAAAAGGATGTGCCCAGTTGCTGGGATTTGACAAATTATCAGTTCTAAATCAAGACAAGTTCTTTCTTATAGGTATGCAGCTTCCATTTCAATCTGTTATCAAAGCAAGGGGCACACACTTGTGGGTGCATCTGGAGGGAAAAGTCATCCTTTTGCGGAAAGGTAGAGTAAGACTCACGTTCGACAAGACAACTCCTAGAATTCCAAGGCTGCCTAGGCATAAAAGTAGATAGACAATTGTAGCTCTTGAATCTACAAAAGAAAGCATCACTTTGAACCCAAACTGTAAAAATCTCCTCTGCAATTCTCCTGCTGAAGCTTGCAGGAGCCTCTGTTTTGCTTGAGGTGCTTTGAGTATCTTTGGGTAACTTCACTGGGTTTTATCTCCCATCCTCTGGCTTACATGTACCTTATCAAGACATCTGAAGTACTGGCTAATTGTTTAACAGGCACAATCAGAGTAACAGACATCATTACAGTATCGAGCCAGCATGATGTTTGGATCATCTGGATCTCTGAGAATTATATGATGAGGAGAAGCAACATTGATTTGAGGCAAGATTGGTAATTTATACAGTGGTCCCTACCATGTGAATGCAATCTTCTCCTGGCCATCTTTACAAATAGGCATTGAAGATGAAATATTTTACAGAACAATAGCTGCACACCAGTTTCCCATTGCTGAAGGTTGGTTTCCTAGGACTACTTTTAATACTGTATCTTGTGGGGTTTAGTCATGAAAGTAGAAATCACAATATGTATTTCAATTGAGGAGATTTCGTATAGGGAATGGATTATGCAGCTTAATTCAAGGTTAAACTCAAATTCACAATTCTCTGAATATCTGTGTTTAACACTGAATGTGGAATTAAAATTGAATTAGAAAAATTTTATCAAATGATGTGAGATTTGACATTGCAAGCCTGCTGTGAATATGTGCACTAAATTAGGGAAATTTTCTTTTATAAAAGTCAAGGAAGAGCCAAATATGAAGGAAGAATTGAAAACAATAGCAATATTTGAATATTAACAAATAGAAATGGCATTAGGTTCAACCAATAGCTCCAATATATTAATTTCATTTAAGGTTCTCCAATTTCTAAATTCCATAAAAGAGGAAACACTTAAGGCATGTAGAAACACAGAGATATACACACAAACACATACCTAAGAAGCTGTTACCATCCATAGAATCAGTAAACATTTTGGATTATCAGAATATAGAACTTTGGAGACAGGGTCCCACTGAACTGGAACTTGGACATCTGACAAAGGCACTTTCTTTTCTGAGGTTGAAATTTCTCTCAAGATCAATGATGATGAACATTCTTGGAGTGCTGAAGGAAGTTCGAGCCTAAATCTAATTTCTACCACTATTGGGTGACACTAATAAGAACAGTATGCAAAAAAGAAAAAAAAAAGCTCTTTCCCTCCTCTTGCCTTCCAAGATTCCCCCAGTTCTCCGTGTCAGTGGAACCTGACATCATCTGGCAAAGAAGTATACCCCCAGCCCAGGAGCACAAATACGGTACAGAAGAGAGGATTTCAGTGAGCCATAATAGTTAAATGATTGCCACAGAAGATTTTCTTTTTTGGGAATCTTGAAGAATTTAGTTTATTTGTCCATGGAGGAAAAGAGAAATTTATGAATAAGCTATCCATAAAGAATTAACATGGGTACTATTTGTTTTTTTTTCCTGAATCAGGATCTATGTGTAGATTGTGAATTCAAGTTTAACATTGAATTACTGCAGTTTTATTAAATGATGTGAGATTTGAGGTTACAGGCCTGCTGTGGACATTTTCAGTAAGTTAGACAGGGAAATTTTCATCTATCAAGAGACAAGGAAGAGCCAAATATGAAAGGAGAACTGAGAACAATAGCATTGGTTGAAGATTAACAAATAGAAAACACATTAAATTCAACCCCATAGCCCCAGTATATTAATTTCATTCAAGGTTCTCCAATTTCCAAATTCATTTTAGAATTATGAGGCTGTCCAGTCACATTAATGCTTTTGTTATGGTATTCATGTTTCCCACCCTCTAAAATGTAGTAATTTGGCCTGTTATGCTTAGATAAACACCTGGAAGATCTCCTGGGAAAGATCCCAAGTCTAGACATAGTTTTAAAAAAACCCACACATGTGTTTCTTATTATAAGAAACTATAACTCTGTAGACAAGAGAAAATTCCCATGTCTTCAATGAAGTTGCCAATTATGTCACATTATGTGATGAAGCACTTATGACTAACACATAAATAATCATCTCCAGAAAAGTAGAATAATAAAAGGAAGATAAGAAGAAAAATGATTTTATCTGAACTGCTGGAAGACCTATTTTTTAAATGCAGGCTCTAGATTATGGGAAGAGGAGGTGACTCAGTACAATCTACCAAATAAGTTGTGTTGTTATGTTTTATAATTTTGGCAACACTACTCACCAGAAACCCCATTCTACCACTTTAAGTTTAAGACAGTAATCTGTACAGGTCCATTTAGTTACTATTGTTTTCTAAAATTGAAATTGAAGCATTATTTCTTCCTCCTCCTCCTGTTCTTCTTCAAATATAATAAACATCTATAACTCTACTCAACTTGGGGAAAATGTGCAAATTAAAAATAAGAAGTTTCAGCAAAGCACAGTGTAAGAATAGACATTACTATTACTGTGTATATATACGTGACTGTATGACCAATGTGATTCTGCAACCTGTACACTCAGAAAAATGAGAAATTATATCCCATCTGATTCAAATGTATGATATGTCAAGGTCATTGCACTGTCATGTGTAACTAATTAAAACAAAAAATTTTAGAAAACCATAATAATAACTGTAAAGGAAAATACATAAGTACATATGCATATATATATTCATACATACACATATACACAGGATGAATATGTATGTGTATGTATGCACATATTGATTTGAATGAGTGCTAAGCCAAAATGAGGAGGAAGTACCAATGAAGAACAAGTGATTCTCATTGAAGCATTGAAGAAAGCAAAGAGAGCTTGTAATTTTGTTTAAAGTTTAAATTTCCTTTGTAGGCCGAGGAAACACTGGAAGTCTGTCCATGAGATGGGAAATACCTGGCACACTGGAAAATGAGAGTAACTGGGATGGAAGTAGGCTTTGGAGTGAACTGAGGTGCATGGAAGAATGTAATATTTTCTCCTCTTTGGTTGAAAAATTCTTAGTAATTTGATGAGTTTACGGTCCACTGGGGATTTGCACTGGGTGGGAGGGGGTACAAAGATTCAGAAACTGAATTTATATAATACTATATTTTTAATTATTCAAAATTGAAATCTAGTAAGCTATAGCATAGGACAGAAAGTCAGTCTTACATTTACTAGTAAATGGATGGATCTGGAGACTATCATGATAAGTGAAAGAAGCCAATCCCAATGTAGAAGTTAAAGCACAATGAGGGGGAGGAGAAAGAATAGAAGTCCATTGGATTACACAAAGGCGAATGAAGGGAAAG
Source organism: Marmota marmota marmota (assembly GCF_001458135.2). Lineage (NCBI taxonomy): Eukaryota > Metazoa > Chordata > Mammalia > Rodentia > Sciuridae > Marmota > Marmota marmota. The sequence continues at coordinate 1,455,109 of NW_026000196.1, forward strand.
GAAAGGGATAGGCATAAGAAAGACAGTGGAATGAACCTGACATAATTTTCCTATGTACATATATGAAAAAAACCTAAGCAAATTCTACCATTTTGTACATCCACAAGAATGGGGTCCTAATTAGAATAAAATATAAATATGCATGTATAACTTTATCAAAATGGATTCTACAGTCATGTGTAACTGAAAAGAATCAATAAAAAATTAAAAAATAATAAAAAATGAATGGACTCAAGTAGAACTAATCAATGACATTCACAGTTATACACAAGTGTGAGCTATAAAAAGGTGGCAGCTCCTAGAAGGTGCTCAGGACTGACCATAATGGTAGCTTCTGAATAGGTAGAGAGAATTTATATGTGATACCTACTATCATTTGAGGTGCTTAATTTTATATAGAAACATACTAGATAAAGTTGGAGAATAATACAACTTAAGCAGTTAGAATAGTACCTGAAATAACTTTGGGCCACCACAATAAATACATTAAAATATAATTTGACTAGATAATCAAAACTACTTTCTGTACTGTTGAGAGCAACTATTCTACCTGTATTGGATCCCTAGTCTTACAAACTTTCATCCAATAGAACTGTCCCTGCCATTTTTCTGATCCACGTCTAAAAGATCAATATAAACATGTGTATGTACAATCTTTATGCCTTTGGCGGGGACCATATTAATCCCAATACATAATATTTAGTATTTTTAAATGGTCAACAATGAAAGCAACAAACTATATTTGTGAACAGAGATTTTAAAAGATTCAGTAAAAGAAAAGAATCACTTAATATCTCAGGAAAAAAATTTAAGCTGACAAGCTAAAGGAAAATGTTTGAAAATATCTTATTTCAGTTATAAAATATAATTTATGAAATTATAGATCAGAATCATGGAAAAGGAGAACATAGATCAGTATTGTGTTCACATTGGCAGTGAAAAATGTATCACTTAATGAAAGAATACAAAAACAGTAATGGCAAATTGGATTTAACAACATTTTTGGTTTCATGGGATAGTATAGATAAACCTGAAGAATTTACTGACTCACATAACTGGATATTCCTGGAAAATAAATTGGTTTTCACACATGGCTTGAGTCTGGAGCTCAAGTGATGCTACCAGCCTTTTCAGCTTTGCAACTTGACTTTACATCTGCTTTTCTTTTACCTGGCTTTAATCTTACTGCATAAAGATTTTCCAAGTGCCTGAAAAGATGTTCACCAGAAGCCTTGGACCTATGTGGCTTCAGCTCATAATCCTAAAGGACAAGAAATATTTCAAATTCTCCCCCAAAATTATCCCAGGGAAAACTCGGGTTGGCTTGGGGAAAAGGCACATATTCATACCTGAAAATATCACTATGTCCACTGAAATATATTGATATGATTATCAAATGCATGTTCCTGTGTCTGAGATTGGAGTTGATACCATGGGTAACAGCTACATCAGCACTACATAGAACTGAGAAGTTCCTAAAAAAATCAAATTAAATGAAATACTTTCTAATATTAGCCAGAAAAAATTAATCATAATCAACTAGTTTATAAAATTTAAAAAATCTATGAATTATAATATATTGTCATTAAATTCTCCAAAAATTCAAGGAGGAAAATAAAGAGAAGAAAAATATCAGAACAAAAAATAAGAGATACAGACTTTCAAGGTGAAAGTTCTAGTATTTATAAAATAGGAATACAAGAAGAGAGAGTAGAATAGACAAAAGATGAGGCAGTACAGAAAGACCTGGCAGGAATCCGAATGTCCTTTGGATAGTCCCCAATACAGCCTTTTGCGTCTTTTTGCTGATATCTTGGAAAATTGAACACCAACAATAAAGCATATAGAATTGAACAGAATAACTTCTTTATTTTTCTCTCATATTACGATTTGCTTTTGTTTCTTGAAAAGCAGTGTATTTTTTAAAAAAAAGATTCAATTAACCTTATCTAAAACCAAGAGTCATACCAAAAAGTGAGACAAAACCTAACTTTTCTCATTGTGCTCTTGTGTGGAGTGATCAGAGTTCTCTTCTACCGTTCTGCCTTCTTACGCTTGCCATTTTCAACCTCTCAGGAAACAACTGAAGGAAAGTAGACAGGCTCTGCAGATGCTGGAGGGAATGTTCCTTCCAAAAAAAAAAAAGTATAGTTGGAGAAGTTGACAACAACGGGAAACTGCCAGCAAATGTTCATACTAGGAATCACGGCTTTTATGACTTCCTTGGTTCAAAATTGTGAAGACTTCCAGCTACCTCCATTGGCAACATGGCAATGGAAAATCTCCTAGAAGTTAGGAATCAGAATGACTGTAAATGAGAACTGAAGTAGTCATGTGTTCAAGTGGAGGGAGAAGGACAAATGGAAATCCACTAACATGTTCTGTTAACAGCCTTTGCTTCCCAGTCTGGAAATGAAATTATCTCAATATCTGTGGCTGAATCAAGAGGATAAAATCAACATGGGACTGGTGAAAATATGTATCTGAACAAGGAAAAGGATCTACATTTAGAAGATACAGAGGAGGAGTGCTATTCTGAAAATATCCAAAAGAAGGATTCTAGAAACTTTTGGCATCATATAAAGAATTTATGCAGATATGGATTTTTTGAAATAGAGTCATAATAGGCTTAAATTAAAAGGTAAACAGAGGATAAAGGACATGAATAGTGGATGGGTAAGGATGATCACAGATCATAACTGCAACATTAAGTTATTTCTTGGCAGTAGAAAAAGACAGATAACACAGGGAATAATTAATGAAAAAATATAAACAATGTTTATAACTTTCTCTTGGATTTCAAAGGACACAGTTAAGATGAGAAACCATAAGATAGGTTCTAAATATGACAGCAAAAGAATTACCAACAGATGGAAGATTATTTCTAAAGAGGTACTGAAGTACGTGGAAGATACAGGATACACAAAGATATAATAAAATATTTTTTTCTTAACTAAATAAGATAGATAAAAATTTGACACAAGCAAAATCTCAGGGATGGGGGACCATCAATCTTTGGGTTTTGGGTTTTTTTAAATAAATTTTTTATATAAAAAAATTGTGTATAATTGTAATATGCAACATGGTGATTTGAAATATGTATACATTGCAAAATGACTAAATAAAGCTGATGAACTTGTAAAAAAAAAAAGAAGATAGAGGAAAAAGAACAAGCAGTAATACTCAATAAATGGTGAAAACAAGAAATAGCCAAGATTAAAAGCAACTATCAAAATAGGAAATTAAGCATAAAATTGGTAGCTATTTTTGTGGAAAAAAGCAATAAAACAGTTAAACCTCTGGTCTGAAAAAAATACACAATTAGCAGCTTTTAGAATGAAAATGCGAACATAGCTGAAGATACACTAGGAATTTCAAAAATGAGAAGAACACTGTTCACATTCTATACAACTAATTTGAAAGGAAGGCTCTCTTGAGTTTAGGTGAAACAAAAATTTTAAAGTCTAAATTTTTTTAAAGTAAAAAATTTCAACAAGCATGTAGGCAGAAAAAAAATAAAATGTTACTTACACAGTCATATGTCAGGTTGTTCGTACTTCTCTAGTGTAAGAATAATTTTAGAAATAAAATAATCCAATTATAGGTGTCCTGTAGGAGAAAGAAAAGGTTGTGACATTTCAATATATCCATCACCCAAGATCTTTCACAAGCTTATTTCTGATGAGAATAGAGTGGAAGGATAGTCCCAGCATGAAAGGGCTCACAAAATCAATCATGCATTTTACTTGGAAATTTTACTCCAGGAGATAATCCTTCTAAAATATGGAAAAAAATTTGCAAGTTTAAAAAGTATATTATCATAGTATAAAAAGTCTGATACTCAATTAAGTAGAATTAAGCCTGGTAAAAAAATCTTTATCATTATCTATTTACCTACCTATTGCCTACCTATCATCTATCAATCATCTTTCTCTCTCTCTCCTCCCTCCCCCCACTCTCCTTCTCTCTCTGTTATCTTTTGCTTGATCTCTTTCTTTCTCCCTTTATCTTAAAAAGCTACCAATAGTGGTCTGATGATTAGCCAGGTTTAGGTACTGCTGCTTCAGGGTCTACATGAAGCCAGAAGATCAGAAAATAGCTGTGATTGCAAAATGTGAGCCAGTTGATGGATTTGAAAAAGTGACTAAGGCTGAAAATTGCTCACTGGTTTTGGAGGGAGGGGAAGGAATCTAGAGAAAGAGAGCAGCCTTGAAACATCCATTGGGGCTCAGGGGCTATGAGGGTAAAGACTAATTCAGTAAAACTGAGAGGAAACTAAGGAGGGATTGTTTGTTAGTCAGCAATTCATTGCTGTGTCCAAAATACCTGACAAGAATAACTTAGAGGAGTTTACTTTGAGCTCATGTTTTCAGAGGTTCAGTTTATGGTCAGTCAAATCCATCACTCTGGGCCCAAGATGAGGTAGAGTATTACGGTGAAAAGGAATGGCAAAGGAGTGCTTCTCTGCTCATGGTGGCCGGGAAGAAGAGGGAGCAAAGGAAAGGTGCTGACCCCCATTGACCCAATCCTACAGCCACACCCCACCTGCCTACAGTTACCACGCAGTTAGTTCATTCAAACTAGGTTGGATTGATGAGGTTACGACTCTCATAACCCAATCATTTTACCTCTGAATATTCCTGCATTAACACAGAAGCTTTAGGGGGACACCTCATATCCAAATATACGAGATTGTGCATGGAAAATATGAGATTAGAGCCAGGGCAGATCACAGAAAGGGAATTGGAGGCGCAGTTGAGAGGAGGGCTAGAACAGGTGTAAGGGTGAAAGGCAAGGTCAATATTTCAGAGAGTAAGTCTAGGGACAGAATTAGTCAGCCGCTCGATAATTTCTGACCCACACTATTCTTTAATCCAGTGTTCCTCACAGATTTCCAGTATGAAGAAGGGGAGGTAAAACAGTAGGTGCTAAATATAGCAGTTTATTAGATGACCCAACTGTTCACCTCTGACATTTTAATGAAAAGCTTTCAAGGAATGAAGCAAGGAAATAGTTTGTGTCAACAAAGTAGGATTGGAAACCGTTGATTCATCTGAACATGATCAACACGGAATAGTCCAGGCGAACATGGCCTATTTGAGGAGGGCAAAATTAGACTGAGAAATTATGACTGTCAGGAAAAGAAAAGTTCCCCAAATATCAGTGAAAGCAAACTTTTCTTTTGACAGAAGATGGAAGAGAGTGATGGGACATATGAGTTCACTACTAAAGAGGAGTTCAGAAAAACGAAACCTAGAAACATTCTGTAAAGAACATCATTATAAGTGGTGGGAATAGAGTTTTCTTCAAGATTGCAACTAATGATGCCATAATTCATGCTAGTGTAAGGATACTGATAGAATAGTACAGTCATTAAAAGATAAGCTCCAGAATTTGGGACAGCCTAGGTGACAAGTTACAGAGAAATATCTTGAGTTGAAACAGCAGAAGTTGTTCATTTGTAAGATTTGTAATATGATCCTTGGAGACCGGGAGAACCTTCAGCAAAACTGAAATAGCTTTAATTATCAAGAAAAAAGAGGAAGGACTTACAGATTATAAAATTTTACCCTAGTGATAGGAAAAGTCACAGAAACTTCATGTGGAATGAGATACTAAGCCATATTTGAATGACATACATACAAAAAGTCTCAATTGTTTAATTAAAATAAAGCTCATTAAGCTGAGAAAGTAGATTTTTTTTCCAAGCCTATACATTTGAAAAGTGAAGGGCAAAGCAAAGAAAAAAACTTCCTTCCATTTCAGGAAGAGTCTGTCTATCTTGATATGCTACACAAGGAACATTGCTATGTGAAAACAAAGGCTTATTCAAAAACTGTCTGATGATGGCTATCCAAATTCTCAGTCATTTACTTCTTTGAGTTGGAACAAGAGTGAATATCAAATACTGGCCAATCACTTTCATATAGCTGGAGCTAAAGAGAGCAGTTTCTAGGATTATCTGTCATCCCTCAACAAGCATTGGTGATGAGCCACCTTTGTGCCAAATCCTGTGTTGGACTTCAGAAATTCAAAGATCAATACAACATTGAACCTTGATGAACTTATCATGTGGGAGAGATGCAAGATACTGTAATTACTATAAAATTCTTGTGTTAAAAGATAGTGTCCTCTTCCCTCAAGGAAGCAAAGACAGAGGAGAGAGATGACGAGTCAAAGGCTTCTTGGCTAGAGATCCAGCCATTTTGAAGTTGCAAAGAGCAAGATCTCAGTGACTTGGAAGAGAAGAGAGGCACTTCAGATTTTAGGCATGAGACTCTTTTCAGGGTATTAGGAAGAGTGGACCCAGAGGATCCAGGAGACCACTGCAGAGCAGAAAACAGGAACCTTACAGACATAGCACAAGGCAGAAGATGTGGGCTCTGAGGCTCTCTTCAACCCAGGGCAGACTCTAGAGCTCCTGAACTTCAGCTGACAGAAGGAATGGTTGGGATAATCTGACAGGAACATATGATGCAACAGAAGCTGGACCAACTCTTGGGTGACAAATGAAGTACTGATTATGTAAAATTTAAAGAGACACTCGCTGTCGAGGTTGTACCAGTGGAGCATCAGCATTTGTACAACAAATGGAGAGTGAGAATCCCCTTAAATTTTCTGCCTTATAGAAGTTCTTGCTCTCCCCTCCTCCTCCTCCAGACTCTTCAGAATAGATCCAGAAGAAATCTAGTGGGCACCTTCTAACAGGTCCGCCTACTTCTGACCTGACACCCCCTCTTTTTCCCCCCATCCTGTCACTGGCAGAATCTACTTTTGGACAGAAAAGTAGCGACTTATTCTCTTATATGGATGGAAAGTGACTGAGGAATGAAATAGATACAAGTAATTTTGCAGGAGGACAGGAAATGATCTGAGTTCCTGTCTGGAGACCGCCATCTTCTGCACAAAGTGAGGGGTAATCGTCACTATAGGCACATTAGTCGGGCTGCCATAATAAAATACCACAGACTGAGAGACTTAAGCAAAAGACATCCATTTTCTCACAGTTCTGGAGGTGGAAATTCATGTTCAATATGATTGGCTTCTCCTGAAGCCTCTCTCCTTGGCTGGCAGATAACCACCCTCTATCTGTGTCCTCACATTTCCTTTCCTCTGTGTGCTCACATTTCTGCGGTCTCTTCCTTTTATAAGGACACCTGTCGTATGGAATTAAATCCCCATCCTCATGACCTCCTATAACCTGAACTACTTCTGAAAAGGTCCCATTTTCAAACAGAGTCATACTGAAGGTTAGGGCTTTAACATGTGGATTTGTAGGGGATCAAATGAGTTCATTACATTGGGCGGAGTGGATGAGTTGAGATAGGGATTTGGAAAGGGACTAGGAATTGCAAGAGTTGCAAAAGGTACATTGGCCAAGAATAAGCCAAAGGTAACCAAAGGTAAACAAGCAATGCAGAGAGTTCTGCAGAGGTGGAAGAACTTGGTGCATGACAGCAATCTGCTTAGGAAGGAAGTTCACTTTGCATCCTAAAAGTGCAAGAGGGGAAAGCAGACTTGGAGACTGACTGCATCAAAGGAGTTGTGAGGCATGCAACTGTGTTATGAGTATGAGGAAGAACAGATCAAGGGATGCACTGCAGAAGCTGGAGAGTAGGCATAGCTGGAGCACAAATGAATGGCCTGAGACTGGATGAGGTATGGAGGGATGAGGAATGAAGAAGTTCTGTGAAGGGGTGAGGCATAGGGAAGGAACTTCTGAGAGCTTAAGTGATGGGAGGGAGTTTAGAGCATAGAATGCTACAGTAGAATAAGCTTAGGTTTGACTTGGGAGTAAATAACTTAAATGGCTCTGTTAGTTTTCTGTCATTACAACAAATACCAGAGATAATCAGCTTATACGGAGTGTAGGGTGATATAGGCTCATGGTTTTAAGGTTTCAGTTGGATAGTTAGCCTGTTGCTTTGAGTGAGGCAGAACATCACAGTGGGAGTATGTGGCAGAGACAAAGCACTCACTTCCTGCCTGGGAAGAGAAAAGAGAGAAAGTAAGAGACCAGGTCCCAAATTCCCCTTCAAGAGCACAATCCAAGTGACCCAAAGGCCTCCCACTAGGCCCCACCTCTTAAAGGTCCCACCACCTCCCAGTAGTGCCAAGCTGGAGACTGAGTCTTTAACTCAGGGGCCTTTCACATTATAATGCAGTAACTAAATAGGTTTTTAAATACAAGAATATTTGGTAAGTACATAAATAAGAAATGTATTTGTCTAAATAGTAATTAAAATGTTAAGGTGTTGAACTTATGGATAAGGGAAAAAGTTACTAAAATAGAGATTTGCAATTTGGATAAATTCTTGAATTTCTTCAATGACCACAAGGTGAGTCTTATGGAAAAGCAAGTTTCAGGAAGAAAACAGATGGTTTTCTACAGACTACCATTATGGTTACATACCCTTAGCAAAAAATGTGTTTATACCAACAAGTATAAGTCCAGTATGGAATTTAATGACCCTATGGAGCAAGTTTTCATCTAAAATATGAAAGGAATCACATAATTTTATCATGAAGATCTTTCAAAAATATTAACTTATCTTTAACTTACTTATACTTTTAAATTTTCATTGCCCTGATGGATTCAGGAGGAAAACAGGCCCCAAAGAACAGCCACTCCTAATGCTTTGGGGAGATGCTCATTCAAGATGGGTCCTTTCCTCATGCATGGAAGAATGATCTTTAAAACAATCTGGACTGGTAAAAGGACAAGATTTACAGTTTTCCTGTTCTTTTTCTTTCTTTCAGATAATGCACAGTATAAAAAAAAAAAAAAGCTCTTCATCTTGCCTGGCTAGACTTTGGCACAGACACACTGTGGTCAAGTTATGAAGCAAGTAGAATCACTAACTGTGGAATTCTTTCTCCATTATGTACATCTTGAGGATGAAGGTGTCATCAGACAAGTGGAGCACTCCCTGGAATCCAGGGTGGCAGCATTGTAAAGTGTTGTTATTCCCTCTTCTGTTCACTCCATCCAGTGCTTGTATCTTGTTTGTTTATTTCTTTCAGTGGCACCAAGAATGCTAATGTGGCCAAAACCTTCAAAGAGCTTCAGAAGAGATGAATTAGTCACATAGTCATTGTGTAACAGGAAAAATTACCACCTCTTTAGATGAAAAGGGATGTAAACAACTCCAAAAATTATCTTCTGAAGGAATGACTCAGGTGGGAGTCAGAAAATGCTTAGTATGATGATGAGTTTTCCCACTTCTTAAGTAAAAAAATATGTATGTCTTTATCACTGATGTAACACAGTCCTTGAAGTGATATCAAAAAATGGTCTGTATTTAAATCCATTCTGCCATTTTTAGTCTTTTTAAAATTCATTAATCATTATACATTTAATAAAAAATTTCATTTTGTCTAAGCTTGGTTTATTATGTTTTTCTTCTTAAATAATTTTTGAATTTTAAATAATTTGTTGTCATTTAAACTAGTTGATATTAAAGAAATTTGAACTACAAATTTCTCTTTAGGCATAACTTTTGCCTTTATTATTAGGTTAAAACTATAATATATAATGTTTTCATTGGTATGTAGCATTCTGATGTTTGCATTTCAGATTTTTTAGAAAATAATATTGACATTCTTTGACCTAGGAGAACTTCAGGTAAATTTCATATTTAAATTTTCAAGTATCGTCATTGTACAGTACTCATTTTGTGTGCTTTTCCATTAAATATATCTGCTTGTCACACTGACTGCAAAATGTGGTCTTTACAATATCCATTATTGAGATTTTCTTTTTAACTTAACCTGTCTTTGATTATGTACATGTGTCACAGGAATTTTAAAAGACTGTGGGCTTTCAGTTCTTTGTTTATAAGAATCAAAGCCTAGCCCAGGGCAGTGGCTCATGCCTGTAATCCCAGCTGCTCAGGAGGCTGAGGCAGGAGGAGAGCAAGTTCAAAGCCAGCCTCAGCCACAGGGAGGCATTAAGTAACTCTGTCTCTAAATAAAATACAAAACAGGGCTGAGGATGTGGCTCAGTGGTTGAGTATCCCTGAGTTCAACCCCCGGTACTCCTCCCTCCAAAATATTGAATCAAAGCCTATATATGTCTATTTTAATTTTATTAATTACATTTTGAAATTTCTTTATTTTTCTATTTCAGAGAATTTTTGTTTTTTTTTTCCTGCTGTCCAGAACCTCATTGTTTTTAAAAATTGATATATAATTAATATATAATAAAATACCTGGGTCTTAAGTAGTCAGTTGTATGAATTTTGACAACTATATACACTGACATAACCACCCTCTAAAATAAAAATACAGAAATGATCCATTATTCCAAAAGCCCTCATGTTCTTTTCATTCAATCCACCTCAGTCCCATCACCATTAGTACCCAGAACCTTGATTTAACCACAGAAGGAGCAGTATTCTCCCTTTGTATCAGAGGTAGTAGACTTAGACACACATAACAGAAAGCAAACCAATTTCAGTGACTAGAATGAGAGAAAGTTTTATTACTTGAGTAGTATAATAAATGAAAACTGGAGGAATGCACTCCAGGGTCTAGCTTTCAGACAGTCATATTAGCACATAGCTGCCACCTTCAAGGTCACCTTCTAGTGTCACCTTCTAGTTTCAAGATGAATCAGGAGGCTAAAATCAACATATTCTAGAACATAGGAAAAAGGAAGGAGAGAAAAAGAAGGGCAAGAGCAAATGGGTCACTTCCCAGCTGAATAGACACCTTAAAATTGGTTTTCCTAAAGTGTCACTCAAAAACTTCCACTTACATTCAATGGACCCTACCTTCTGCAAAGAATGCTGGGAAATGTCCAAGTTGTTTTTTTTTTTTTTTTTAAAGCAGGGCATATTGATATGGCTCTGATGACACAGGGTTTGGGAAGAAGGAAGTTCAGGAGAATGGCTATTGAACCAGGTCTCAGTCTCTCTGTCACATCCACTCAATCTCTTCAGGAGTGCCAAGACTGGAACATGTGACCTCTGCCTAAGCCAGTGTTTTCCATTCCACTGGCCATAAAGATGCATTTCAGGATGGACCATTTGGAACCAGCAAGTCTCAATTCTTTGATGTTTATTAATCAGGGAGGCCTCTTCTTTCCCACACAATCTGAACTGTGTTGGTGGGACAGCTTGGTCACCTTGAGCCAGGGCAGGCAGAGTTTGTCTAAAATTGGAGTCAGTATGGGGAAAAGTGGCCTAGAGAATCAGAAACTGTGTTTTTGTTCAATGTCTGGGTCCTTGACCTTTGGCTTACCACTTGAGTTTTCCTTATGGGAACTAATCAATCCCAGTTCATCTTAAATCCCTTTGGGTTTCAATTTTCTATCACTTATAGAGCAAAATGCCTTAAATGAAACACTTACCAAAGTTTTGTGTACTTGATAGGAAGACTCATAGGTATGTTGCACTTGCTCCAAACAGATGTGACCTTTCACTTCTGTGAATTTTGTTTAGTATATGTTATGTCTAAGATGATCTGGGTTTTAAAACTTTCTGATTATTCACCTATACTTATGTTCCGTTATATTTTTAAACAACAGTTCCTTGTCCTGTTACCTTCTTCTTGCCTCAGTTCCTGTTTTGTCTGTTACTGGTGGTGTCCTCCCAGCTGTTTGGATTAGCTTGGTATCTTTCCCTACATTTTATCTGAACTCACCATCCTATTTACCATTGCATCTCTGACATCTAGCACAATGTCTGGCACACGTGGGATGCTCAATGAGTATATTTGAAATAATTGCGTGGCTTTTGTTTTGATAGACAAATCTGAGGGAATAATTTTCATGTTCTACTTGTGATTTTAAAAATATATTTGTTTTCCTTGTTGTCACCTTTTCTCCTGCTTCTTTCTTGTAATGGTAGTCATTTATTTTATCTCATTATTTGGAAATAATTAATACTGGATTCTTAGGCTTTATTTAAAAAATTTTAAGGACCATACTTTGTTTCTGCCAATGCCATGATTTGACTGTAAGCTGAAGGACTTAATTGTTGGTTCTTATGATATACAGAAAACGTGGGGGAAATTGTACAGCACTAAAAAAACTTGACCTGATCCAGGAGGAATTTAAAAATATTTTCATATTTGGCATTTTCCTCTAGCAGTTATTATTAACTTTGTTACATACCATGACATTCTTTTTTGGCTCTTGGGATGGTCCAACATTGAGCTAGAAAGTATGTATATGGTTTCAAGTGCCTCTAAAAAGGGGAAATTTGTTCTAAAATGAGTTCTAATAAAGAAATTGACAATGATATTGTTTTATAAAATGAGGTGAAAAATAGATTCAAATGGTGGGGCTCAACTGGAGAAAGAAAACCTTTATTTTGGCTCATAGAAACAAAGAGGCATGGGAGGGTTTTAATAAAACCTCTAATACCAGTCTGTGGTTATCATGGTCTTCCTTTAGTTCTTACTCTCCTCTAAGTCTCAGTAGATTTGGGGTTTCTGGCTTTCTAGGTTCTCTGCCCTCACATTTTCCTTTTCTCTCATATAAGCCTAGAAATCCTTTATCTTTACAGACAGCCAGTGCTGCACAGATATAGTATTTTGAGGGAGAATCATTTGTACTCAGGTATCTGGAACAAATTCTAGGATATTTGTGCCAAGGATTGAGGATTAAAAAACATACAAAGAAACAGATTTGAAGAGGAAATAATGCCCATGCTCACAGTCGTGCTTAGCCTAGCAGTGTGTGCATCACCTGGGTGTTTTCATAATTGGAAACCATACTAATTTCCTGAAAAGGCAAAAGGCCTCACAGTGACCAATCCACTGTGAATAAGTAGTTCGTTATAATACATTTCATTCGTTCCAGCCTATCTATGAATCTATTGATTGTAGGAAGTACAAAATTCTTCCAAACTTTGGGGCCAGACTTCAACAGGAAGTGATAAAAATTGGTGATTTATTCTTGTTCTCCTCTCTCTTCATCTGGGAGTCAGGAGCCAATGGCTCCCTGTATAACTAACTGTATTCCTGGGGGTACCTAAACAGTGATAGTGGGACTCTCACCAATAATTCAAAAACTAAAGAGAATGATTTTTTTGTTATCCAGCGTGATGAGATGGTTAATATTTCTTCCAACTCTATTGCAATTCCTGGAATTACCTTATATATCACTTATTTGAAAAAAATAGATTTTTTATTAGAAAACACATGGATATTTGCTCTCATAAAATTTAAATACTATAAAACAATAAATGGAATAAAATGAGAGCTCTATCTTCATTTTCCTGTTGTTTTCTTTTTCTCCTTCCCCTAACAATAAGTAAACACTTTGAGAACCCTCTTTTTCAATTACTGGCTACGTGACCTTGAAAAAATGACTTTTGCTTCTATACTTCAGTTTTCCCATCTGTAAAATGTAATAGCACCTACCTAACAGGGTCTAAAAGTTGAGTGCAACAATTCATATAAAGTACTTACAACAAAACTGGCGTTTAGTAAATTATTAATGAAAGCTGATTATTACAATTATCTTTTTATACTTCTCACTTTTTTCATAAATCAGATCATCTATATATAATGCTGTCATTTGTGTCTCACGCCAGTTTTTCTCAGAGATCTTTCCATTTTTGCACTTGTTTCTTTATAATGATTGTATATTCATCAATATGAATATTTCATGATTAATATAATCACTTTTCTATAAACTTCTGGATAGGTTCCAGGTTTGCAATGTTATAAATTATATATATATTTGTATATTTAGTTTTCAGAATGCTTTATAATTATATTTCTTAGACATAAATCAGACAGGTCAAATAATACATGCATTTTCAATTTTGGTAGCTATTGCTAAATTAACTTTTATAGAAATTATACCAACATGTGCTCAACCCATCAGCTATGAGTGACAATTCCTTTTCTTTTACTTCATCTTTGTTTGAGATTTCCTTTTCCTTTCCTTTAAATTCTACAGAAAATCCTCAGTCTTTTTTACCTTCTTCTCATAACCTCTAAAAACTTTTAAAGCAGTTCATGAAAATACAAATCAAGTAGTCTTTCAGACTCTTGTAGAACTATAGCATTATTGTCATTCAGACATGTAGTAACTATTTTCCTAAATAAAACTTAGGACAATTGTTCTCATAACTTTGAGAGGAGAGAGGGAGATGGTGGTTGTTTTGATTTTCATTGTTATTCTTTGTTATGTTTTGCTTGTTGTTGTCATGTCTTGTAAAGCTTGTGATCATAAGCAGTAATGTGGAATGTATAATTTGGACATGGAATGTTAGAATTAAAATCAGAATTGCTCTGAATAAGTTTCATTATAAGGAATTTGGTTTATCAAGAAGTGTTATTGAGATCTGCAGTTCAGCAAGCAGCCTCCTGTACAATATGAGACATGAGCTCCAGCCCAAGCCTGGGTGAGCCTGTTTCCTTTTGTTTACCTGGGACTTATGGTCTGCTATTCCACTGTCTCATGGGAACCATTTATACCAAGATGAACTCTTTCATGGACACCAAGTTGTGTTGGACACAGTTCAGGCTAATGCACAGAGCTCTAGTGATAGCATTGAACCTAGGGTAGGAGAGTTTTGGTCAACATAGATGACTCAAATTATAGTAAAGTATACAAAAAAGTTAAAAACAAACAGGAAGCTGGTGGATTCCAAACCAAGAAAATACAATAAATTTAGATAAAGAAAATTGTCTCATGACACATAATGAAATAAATGTAAATTTGTTACCCCCAAAATTCACCAACAGTACTCAATCTAAGAAAAGCAGGGTAGAGGGGATAATCTAAGGCCATGAACTTCTTCAAATGGTGACCAAATAAACACAAGATTCTAGCTGGTAGCCAAGAGTCACAGAGTGGTGTCTCCCAATCCCATCATCATTCTAACGAAGGTTAGAGTCAGTTTTCAAACCACATACTTCAATTTCAGATGCTGATTGACTTTCTGCAATGAAAGATGTGATTATTAGTATTCTCACAGAGCCACCAATCTTCTGGTCTTCACTTTGCAATTTGGTTTCCCTGCTGATTTTTATCTATCCAAGTGTATAGAAAGACATCTGGAATAATGCTTTAAAAATAGTAAATTTTTTTTCCTAAAGTAATATGCAAAAGGCCCCTATATCTTGGGGATATTTTGAGGCTTTGTGGACAGTGTAGTTCCCACGGTGCAAGCTTGAAATGTCTGAGGGTCTGCCTCCAGCTCCTCCTAACATCAGGATTCTGACTTAAGTGATTTCTTATGCCCACTGTCTTAAAGATCTTAAGCAATTCCTGAAGAAGTTCTTTGCATCAAAACACCATAAGGCTTATGTGAGAATGACAACATCCTCATGGATTGAAGGACATAGATGGTGTTTTTTGAAGAGTTAATTACAGCACACATTTACAACAGACTACAAATACTATAAAATACATTTCTGGTATGAACTCCCAACCCATTTTCCTGAGGGAATTGGCAAATTCCTGGTCCAGATGTGGCTGAGAAAAGGCTTTACCCACACGAAGTTCTGTCCTTCAGTTCTTCAGACTGCCTGACTTGTGGCATGTCCATTGCTTCTCTCATGTGCGTGTGCCTATTGCTATCGGAATGGCCACCTCCTGGTGTTTCAAAACAAACAAACTAGAAAGACTCAGTTTCTCTGTTATCAGTAGCCCAAGATTTATCCTCATGAATTCCAGAGGGTTCACAAACTGTTTATGTCTAGACACCCTGTGTTTTAGCCAGGTACTTGACAGATCTTTGCAAACTCTGAGATTTGCAATGTGCACACTTCAAAATAAATTCTGAGTACCTGTTAAACACAGACAGGCTTCTCTGCTTAGGCCATGTCTTGCTTTGGTCTGCACACTCTTTATTTCACACTTTGTCTCCCTCTGTGTGGTACTCTGGTGGCAGCAGGAATTTTATGTGGCTATAAAACCATTCAGTCTTTGATGACAGGACAAGAGATTCTGAGTAGAGTTCAATGTGAAAAGCTGTGCTCCGTGAAGAAGTCATTCATTTTATGATACTCTCAGTGTCTCTCTCTTGTATGCATTTCCTTGGCTTTAGCACATCATAGTTTCACTTTGGCTTCTCTAAGTTAACCTCCCCTCTCAACTTTGGCCTGCAAGATTCAACAACCCTAAGACAAAGACAGTTCAGGGTTGATCATATAGCTTTAGACCTAAGATATTTTATAGAAGTCTATTCTTTAAGAATTATTGATCATAGTTTCAGACCATACCTCTAATCCCAAAATGATGTCCCCACCACTTTCTAATCTTAATGGGAACACTGGACACTCAAGTTGAATCCAAGTCAGATTCTCTGTGGGAGAAGAGAAGGTTGCATAGTCAGATGTGTTGAATACCCATGTGCCAGACTCTGAACTTATTGCTCTCATTTACTCTTCTTAATAAGTGGGTATTATACTCATTTAAAAAAATAATGAAACTGAGGCCAGATGAGTTTATATAATTTATTTCAAGCCTCCATCTAATAATCAGTGGAGTGGTCTCAGTCTGTCTGATTCCAGAGTCTATACTTTTCACACTAAATATAATGCATTCTCCAGAACTAGTAAATGTGACGGAGGTTGGGGACCAGTTTTTAAAGACTTCCAAATGTTTAGAACAGTCTTTATTTCAGACAGCACAAGGTTGTTTTTCAAGGCTGATGCCACTGCTTCATATAGTAGGGTTAGTTTAGACAGGTCAGGGTCTGAGCACCACAAGGAAATTCTTACTAAAGTCCCAGGAGTGTCCAGGAATCCACGTGGTACTTATTAGGAAGGTTTTGCAAATGAATCGCTTTGAGGATTTTAGTGGAGGAAGTCGGTCTGGGAGACCCTCCTGCTCCATATGGCTGCATTTCACTCAAAGGGGTCTTTGTTGCAGTGAAGCTCTGGGAGGAGGTCAGCTGGTGGTCAGCAGAGGAAACCACTGCTGAGAGGCTGGGCTGAGCTGTCATTCCCCTACTTTGCTTTGGACAAGGTACAAGAAATCCTTTATGGGCTGGTGCGGTGAAAACTGATGGAAGCCAGCTTTGTTCTATTTTTGTAATATATTTCTGGTTGAGTTAATTCTATGGAAAAAAATAGTCAGTGGGTCTGTGTGTTTATATAGGCCCTTCATCTAGTTGCTTTGCGCCAAGTTCCCCAGGTCTGCAAGGAAGTGAAGCCAGACATGCTCAGCGTCCTGGGTCCTCACCCCAGTGACCTCTTAATCTTTCCAAGTTTACCCAGCTCTCTCACAGCAGCATTTGCATGGAAATTGATCTCTCAGCTCCTGGCTTTTGGCAGGAGGACATTTCCTTCATATGGAAAAGTGTTTAATACCAATTTAATGGTCTGTCTAGCCACTGTGCACCCTGAGCCCACCCTCCTCCCTTGGTGCCCATTGGCACAGAGCATGGAAATCTAACTTTTAATCGCCCTTTTAAAAATGCCCCCACACTTTTTTTTCCAGTATGTTCACTGATTTTCTAATGAGGTTTTGCCCCAATTTTTAATACTGCAAAGGATAACTTGCTACTATAAATGATGTCCTTAATTCATCCATACTATTTTTCAGCATCTTCTATTCTTAATAAATGTAATTACAGACAGGGAGGAGTCTTATTTTAATATCCAAAACCAAACAAGTGGAAATATTTTTTGTGTGTGTGACTAATGAAATAATGCCTAGTGTTTGAGTTTAAAGAATAAAACCAGCAAAGGTCAAGATGAGGAAAAGCATACATATATTTTTTGGACTTGAAGAATCAGATGTTAAATTACACATTTCAGCAATCATGTCACTATTTTATCAGAGCCCTGTTAAACAACGTATATATTGTATACTTACTGGAAAATTATTGAGAATTCTAAGAATGTGGGAAAACTTAATTAACATTCATATAATACAGTGATAAAATAAGTGTGATATGCTGCATATTACTTATATCACTTAAAGGTAATGCATATTAATTTCATGCTTTACTCCTAGCCAAGTTTTGCTCTTATTGATGATTTGCTTTGCTCTTTTTTTAAAAAGTATTATTGTTTAAACTGTCCAATTTTCAAAGTCACCTAATTGGAAACAAAGTAGCAATATTCTGTTAACAATCCACAAAGTCACCCTGGGAACACATTTCCTATGTTTGGTTCTCTAAAGATCTTTCTGGAGGCTGGAGTTGTGGCTCAGTGGTAGAGTGCTTGCCCAGCACATGTGAGGTCCTGGGTTTGATCCTCAGCACCACATAAAAAAATAAATAAATAAAATAAAAGTATTGTGTCCATCTACAACTAAAAAATACATATATTTTTTAAAAAGATCCTTCTGTTTTCCAAGACTTTTATGATTCTACTACCTTTACTTGTTTTTTTGTTTTGTTTTGTTTTTGCTACTTGGAATTTAACCCATGGATTCTCTACCACTGAACCAAATCCTCAGTGCTTTTTATTTTTTATTTTCAGACAGGGCCTCACTAAGTTGCTAACGTTGGCCTTGAACTTCTTATCGTCTTGCCTCAGCCTCCCAAGCTGCAGAGATTACAGGCATGTGCCACCATACCTGACTGATTCTATTATCTTTAATATAACCCTATTAAATTGAAGTCCTAATAAAAGACTCCCTTACCCTCAATAAATTATTTACTATTGATTATTGCTTGGTTTCTTATTTTATTCTTTAATACTGGACAAATACCATGTTAACAGCAACAAAATAAAGAGAGAAGAACTTTAAGAAAAAATTTCCCTAATCCCTGTCATTATCTCTTCCCATGACACCACATTTTTTTTCTTATTTTTGGGGACTTCTGCACCATATTTCAATGTATTCACACATAACTGTTACAGTTATAATTAAAGTTTTTGTTTCATTTAATATTCTGTTTTAAGCATATTCTACATTTCTGGAAAATTCATTCATTTCACAATATCTGTCTTAAATGGGCTTCTATGAGCCAGTTCATATAAAAATTATTATTATCTTAATAGGTTACATAATATCTGTAAAATGTACCATTAAGGAGCAATGTGCATTGAGGAATGTGCTTTCATTGGATGTTTAGTTATTGGATACTTAGGTTTTCAATTTTCTGTATTATAAATAAAGCAATAATGTAGGTCTCTGCGAATTCATCTGTTCTCTCCTATTGACTCCCCACTGTTAGATGTTCCTTGGGGTACACCTTGAGGATTATCATTACTCTAGCAGAGTTATAGCAGTACAGAGTAAGAACTCCAGCTCACCTGCTTACCAGTTGTATGGTATTAAAACTTTTAGCACCTGTTTTCCCACCTGTTTGCTGTTGATAATAATGCAAGTATTCTATGCTTGTTGTAAGGATGAAATTCAAATGAATACAAAAGCATACTATCTTATAGTTGATTAGAATTAGCTGATTAGAATTTATACTTACATTGGTAAGATTTGAGAATATTGATGTCACCAAAATCTCACAAATATTATTTATATATTTTATATTTTGACTGAAAAGACATCAACTGGTGCCTGGTGTTCTATTTTTTCTAGTATTTTTAATTAAAATAATTCATACACAAAATGCAAAATCAGTAGTGTTCAGCCAGATAAATTTTTATATAGTGAATGTACCCATGACATAATAGAATGTTATCATATTATTAGTATCCTAGAAGCCTCTTCATATCTCTGTCTTCACTTCATGCCATAGGTAATTAACAGTCTAACTTCTATGCCAATAGGTTAAGTTTGTCAGTTTTTTAAACTTTAATGAATGGCATCATGTAGTGTGCCTTTTATTTTATTTGCAAACAATATATTTGTAAGCCCCACATTGCATATAGCAGTAGTACATTTATTCCACAGTATAAATATATCACATCTTATTTATCCATTCTATTATTAATAAACATCAGGTAGTTTCCAATTTTTTTGGGTCTTATAAATAATGTTTCTTTGAACATTTAAATATATGTCTTTAGGTTTATAAATAACATACATTTTCATTAGGCTTTTTCCTGGAATTTTTGGGTTATACAGAATGTGGTTGTTCAGCTTTAATAGCTATTACCAAATAGTTTTTCCAAACGGTTGTGATTTCCATTTCTACTAGATGTATTAGAATTCCAGTTGTTTCACATAATCACCGACACTAAGCAGTTTATACCTTTTTCGTTACAGACATTCTGGCATTGTAACCGTTCTGGCAGATGTGCAGTGGTACCTCACAGTGATTTTACTTTGAATTCCCCTGATGTTTAGTGGTTCGCATTTTTCATTTGCTTATTGGCCATTCTGGGCTCTTTTGATGGAAGTGTTTATTCAAACATTTTACCCATTTTTTTACTTTTGGATTGTCTTTCTTTTTCCTGTTGGTTTTTACATATTCTTTCTCAATGCAAGTTCTTTTCAAGTATACACACTCTAAATATTTTCTCCCAGTCAGGCTTGTTCTTATACTTTCATAATAATATTTTAGAATACACAGAAGTTCTTGAATTTAATACAGTCCAATTTACTTTTTCCTTTGCAATTAGCACTTTTCAGTTCCCTCTTTCCTTACTCTTTGTATACTAATGTTATCTGGTTAAAAGGATTATAGGCTTGTCTACAATTCATTCCAGCTTAATTATCATGAAGGAAAGCAGGGTCAGGTTTTGATGTTTTTGCACAAAAATATCTGACAAAACATGCATGCTTTATTGAGCACCAACCCAGGAGTATTGTGTTATTTTGTCATAGAGCAAGTGATCATATTTGCATCTGGTCTGTATCTGGAATCTCTAATCTGTTTTATTGATCTATTATACCACACTGCCTTTATTACTATAGTTTATAAGTCTCAAAATTTCCTGGTATATGTTTTCTAGATTTGTTGTTCTTTTTTTTAAGATGAAGTATTCTGAGTTATTTGAAATTCCTTATGTATTTTATTTGGAACTGAGGATTGATCCCAGGGGTGCTATACCACTGAACTACACTACTAGTTCTTTTTATTTTTTACTTTGAGATGAGGCCTCACTAAGTCGCCAAGCCTACTCTCAAACTTGTGATCCTCCAGCCTCAGCCTGAAATTCTATATGCATTTTAATGAACTATTTTTAATTTCTATATAACACAGTGAGACACTTTTAATACAGTGAGATTTTTTTAATTAGTTATACATGACAGTAGAATGCATTTATGCACTTTGATATATCATACGTAGATGGGATAGAATTTCTCATTTTTCTGAGTGTACAAGTTGCAGAATCATATTGGTCATGTAGTCACATATATACATACAGTAATAATGTCTGTTTCATTCTACTATTTTTCCTATCCCCACACCCCCTTCCCTTCCCTCCCATCACTTCCCTCTACCTAATCTAAGGTAATGCTGTTCTTCCCTAGTGCCCCCTGCCTTATTGTGAATTAGCATCCACAAATTAGAGAAAACATTTGGCCTTTGGTTTTGTGGGATTGGATTATTTTGCTTAGCATGATATTCTCCAACTCCAACCATTTACTGGCAAATGCCATAATTTTACTCTTCTTCAAAGCTAAGTAATATCCCATTGAGTATATATACCACATTTTAATTATCCATTCATCTATTGAGGGACACCTAGGTTGGTCCATAGTTTAGCTATTGTGAATTGAGCTGCAAAAACATGCGGCTGCATCACTATAGTATGCTGATTTTAAGTCCTTTGGGCATAAACCAAGGAGTGGGGATAGCTGCGTCAAATGGTAGTTCCATTACAAGTTTTCTGAGGAATCTCCATACTTCTTTCCACAGTGGTTGCACCAATTTGCAGTCCCACCAGCAATGTATGAGTGTACCTTTTTCACCATATCCTTGCCAACATTTATTGTTGCCTATATTCTTGATGATTGCCCTTCTGACAGGAGTGAGATGAAATCTTAGAGTAGTTTTGATTTGCATTTCTCTAATTGCTAGAGATGCTGAACACTTTTTCATGTATTTGTTGATTTATCGTATTTCTTCTTCTGTGAAGTGTCTGTTCAATTCCTTAGCCCATTTATTGATTGGGTTATTATTATTTTTTTGGTGTTAAGTTTTTTGAGTTATTTATATATTCTAGAGATTAATGCTTTATCGGAGGTTCATGTGGTAAAGATTTTCTCCCAGTCTGTAGGCTCTCTGCTTACTTTATTGTTTCCTTTGCTGAGAAGAAGCTTTTTAATTTGAATTCATCCCACTTATTAATTCTTGATTTTACTACTTGTGCTTTAGGAGTCTTGTTAAGGAAGTCAGATCCTGAGGTGAAATGGTGAAGATTTGAACCTTTTTTTCTTCTGAAAGGCACAGGGTCTCTGTTCTAGTGCCTAAGTCTTTGATCCACTTTGAGTTGATTTTTGTGCAGGGTGAGAGAGAGAGGTTTAATTTCATTTTGCTACATATGGATTTCCAGTTTTGCCAGCATCATTTGTTGAATAGGCTATCTTTTCTCCAGTGAATGTTTTTGGCATCTTTGTCTAGTATGACATAAGCATATTTATGTGGGTTTGTCTCTGTGTCCTCTATTCTGTACCACTGGTCTACAAGTCTACTTGTACCAGTACCATGCCATTTTTGTTACTATAGCTCTGTAGTATAGTTTAAGGTCTGGTATTGTAATACATCCTGCTTCACTTTTCTTGCTAATGATTGTTTTAGCTATTATGGGTCTCTTATTTTTCCAAATAAATTTCATGATTGCCTTTTCTCTTTAAATCAAGAACATCATTGTAATTTTAATAGGAATTGCATTAAATCTGTATAATACTTTCGGTAGTATGGCCATTTTGACAATATTGATTCTGCCTATCCAGGATCATGGAAGATCTTTCCACCTTCCCAAGTTTTCTTCAATTTCTTTCTTTAGTGTTCTGTAGTTTTCATTTTAGAGGTCTTTCACCTCTTTTTGTTAGATTGATTCCCAGGTATTTTATTTATTTGTTTGTTTATTTTGAGGCTATTGCAAATGGAGTAGTTTTCCTAATTTCTCTTTCAGTGGATTCTTTGCTGATGTATAGGAATGCATTTGATTTATGGGTGTTGATTTTGTATCCTGCTACTTTGCTGAATTCATTTATTAGTTCTAGAAGTTTTCTGGTGGAGTTTTTTGGATCTTCTAGATATAGAATTATGTCATCAGCAAATAGTTATAATTTGAATTCTTCTTTACCTATTTGTATCATTTTAATTTCTTTCTTTTGTCTAATTGCTCTGGCTAGAGTTTTAAGAATGATGTTGAATAGAAGTGGTGAAAGAGGGCATCCTTTTCTTGTTCAAGATTTAGTGGGAATGCTTTCAATTTTTCCCCATTTAGAATGATTTTGGCCTTGAGTTTAGCATATATAGCTTTTACAATGTTGAGGTATGTTTCTACTATCACTAGTTTTTCTAATGTTTTGAACATGAAGGTGTGCTGTATTTTGTCAAATGCTTTTTCTGCATCTATTGAGATGATCATATGATTTTTGTTTTTAAGTCTATTAATATGATGAATTATATTTATTGATTTCCATATATTGAACCAATCCTGCATCCCTGGGATGGATCCCACTTGATTGGGGTGCATTATCTTTTCAATATGTCTTTTAATGCAATTTGTGAGAATTTTACTGAGAATTTTTATATCTATGTTCATCAGGGATATTGGTCTGAAGTTTTCTTTCCTTGATGTGTCTTTGTCTGGTTTGGGTAGCAGGGTGATATTAGCCTCATAGAATGAGTTTGGAAGGGTTCCCTCCTTTTCTATCTCATGGAATAATTTTAGGAGAATTGGTGTTAATTCTTCTTTGAAAGTGTTGTAGAACTAGGCTGAGAATCCATCTGGTCTTGGGCTTTTCTTAGTTGGTAGATTTGAAGGTGTTTTCTCTTTCATTACTTGGAGTTGATCTATTTAAATCATGTATGATCTCCACATTCAGTTTTGGTAGGTCATATGTCTCTAGAAATTTGTTAATATTTTTGATATTTTCTATTTTATTAGAGTATAAGTTTTCAAAATAGTTTCTAATTATCTTCTATATTTCAGACATGTCTATTGTGATATTTTCTTCTTCATCTTGTATTTTAGTAATTTGAGTTTTCTCTTTTCCTCTTTATTATCATGGCAGGGGTTTATCTATTTTATTTATTTTTTTCAAAGACCCAACTTATTGTTTTGTCAATTTTTTCAATTGTTTCTTTTGTCTCTATTTCATTAATTTCAGCTCTGATTTTAATTACTTCCTGGCTTCTACTGATTTTGGTGTTTATTTGTTCTTCTTTTTCTAGGGCTTTGAGATGTAGTGTTAGGTCATTTATTTGTTGACTTTTTATTCTTTTAATGAATGTACTCAATGCAATAAACTTTCCTCCTAATACTGCCTTCATAGTTCCTGAGAGATTTTGATATGTTTTTAAAGTGTTCTTATTTACCTCTAAGAATTTTTTTCATCCTTGATTTCTTCTACTATTCATTCATCTTTCAATTGTGTATTATTTAGTGTCCACTTGTTATAATATCTTCTATTTTTATTTTGTCATTGATTTTAATTTCATTCCATTGCAGTTTGATAGAATGCAGGGTATTATTTTTATTTTCTTCTTCTTCTTCTTCTTCTTCTTGCATTTACTAAGATATAAGGATATGGTCTATTTTAGAGAAGGGGCCATGTGCTGCTGAAAAGAAAGTATATTTGCACATTGATGGATGGAATGTTCTATATATGTCTGTTAAGTCTAAATTATTGATTATATTATTTAGTTCTATAGTTTCCTTATTTAGTTTTTGTTTGGAAGATCTGTCCAGTAGAAAAAAGGTGTGTTAAAGTCACCCAGTATTATTGTATTGTGGTCAATTTGACTCTTTGAATTTAGAAGGCTTTGTTTGATGTACATAGATGTTCCATTGTTTGGAGCATAAATATTTAGAATTGTTATGTCCTGGTTATATATATTTCCCTTAAGAAGTATGAAATGTCTTTCTTTGTCTCTTCTGACTAACTTTGGTTTGAAGTCTACTTTATCTGAAATGAGAATGGAAACCCCTGCTTGTTTACACAATCATATGACTGATAAGTTTTTTCCTGTCCTTTCACCTTCAGCCCATGAGGTAAATCTCTTGAGGACAGCATATTGTTGGGTCTTGCTTTTTAATCCAATCTGCCAGTCTATATCTTTTGATTGAGGAGTTTAGTCCATTAACATTCAAGATTATTATTGAGATATTATTTGTATTCTCTGTCATTTTAGTTTATTTCTGGTTTTTGATTTGTCTTAGTTTCTCATTTAGCTGAATGTCACTTTAGTATTGATCCTCCCTTTGCTGGTTTTCACTTTTATTTTTTCATTTCATCCTCATGGAATATTTTGTTGAGAATGCTCTGTAGTGTAGGCTTTCTATTATGAATTCTTTTAATTTTTGTTTACCATGGAACATCTTAATTTTATATTCAAGCCTGAAATTTAATTTTGCTAGATATGAACTTCTTGGTTGGCATCTGTTTTCTTTCAGAGCTTGAAATATATTATTCCAGGACTTTCTAGCTCTGAAGGTCTGGGCTGAGAAATCAGTTGTGATCTGAATTGATGTCCCCCTCTATGTAATTTGACTTTTTTTTCTCTCTCAGCTTTTAAGATTTTATCTTTATTCTCTATGTTACTCATTCTCATTATAATGTGTCTTGGTGTGGGTCTACTATAATCTTGTACACTTGGAGTCCTGTAAACTTCTTGTATTTGATTTTCCATTTCCTTTTTAGGTTTGGGAAATTTTCTGCTATTATCATTAAAAGATTGTGCATTCCTTTAGTTTGTATCTCTGTTCCTTCATCTATTTTGATAACTCTTAAATTTTGTCTTGTTATACCATAATTCTTGGATGTTCTGTTCATAGTTTCTTACCATCTTCTCTGCATGTTCAACTCTACTTTCAAGATTATATATTTTGTCTTCATTGTCTGAGGTTCCATCTTCCAAATAATCTAATTTGTTGGTGATGCTTTCTATTGAATTTACAATTTGGTTTACTGATTCCTTCAATTCAGGGGTTTCTGCTTTTTTTTTTCATGATCTCTGACCCTTTATTGAAGTGGTCTTTCATTTTCCTGTATTGTTTCCTTGATTTTGCTCTTTATACTATCCTTTATTTCACATATCAATTTAACTATATACAATCTATACTCTTTCTTGGACATTTCTTCTACTGTGTTATCAGTGGCTTTTGTTACTAAAGCATCTTGATTTGTTTGGGGTGCTTTATTCCCTTGTTTTTTTCATGTTGTTGTGTGTTTTTTCATCTAAAAGTATGGAACCAAGGCAGGATAAATTCTACCCTGTAGACCCATAGTGTCCCTAAAAGTTTCTAGCACTTCACCTTTACTGGTAAGACCAATATCAACAGCACCCAATGAACACAGTACATAGCCTTAAGCCTAATGCCTTAGCTCCCACTAAGTCATCTACTGCTTTCTCACATTGAACCAAAATTATGAGTTCAATAACTATCTATAGTACAAACAGAATATTTGCTAAAACAATTTATAATTTCAAATGGTGGATGAGAGAACAAAGATAGTGTAGTATGCAACACTTGTGAGAAAGGAAGAGAGAAGGTAGAAGTAAAAATTTATAGGGAGAGTGGAAGAGGAGCACATAGAGATTGGCTGTTGTTTGAAGAAAAGCTGGAAAGAAAATCCACGAAAATAGACAAGAGAGAGGAAGAATATGAACAAAGAGAAAAAAATTAAAGCATAAGATACAACAAAAATGCAAAACACCAATCATATATCATTGTCCTCCACACATGGATGCATATTCTTTTCCAAATATGGTAGAGAGATTAGTGAATCAAAAAATAAAATAAAATAAATCTTGCTGGAAAGTCAAACTGCCTCTGTCATTGTTCAACAGTTTCTCAGCCCTGTCTCTGATATCTCTTGGGATCACCAAACCCAGATTAGCCCTAGAAAACCCAGTCTCTATTCCATTGATCTGGGATTCAGATACCTCAGGATCAGCCATGCTGTAGTCCTAAGATCTCAATGCTCCTCCTACTTGTAGAGAGACCACCAGGGATACACTCATGCAAAGAAGCAACCCTGAGATGCAGCATCAAGACAATGGCTACCATCTCTCTCAGCAAGAAGACCCCAGGCTGCTCCAACCCTGCAGGCATCCCCACACTGGACCTGCAGGTCCCAGCTGTAGTCCCCAGACAGAGGCTCTTGTGGTGGTAAAACTGCTGGCACGCAGGCCCCAGGCCCTGGCTGGTGTCCCTAAAAGGGTACAGCCATGTGCAACCAAATCTTAAGTCCCACTGTGCTAGCAGTGGTAGTGGTGGTAGTTGTTGGAAGCAGGCAGCAGTTCAGCAGTAGCAGAGGCTTCAGAGGTAGCTACAACTGCAGCTGTGAAGGCATTGTCTCCAGGTGATCTATGGGGATCAGCAGCAGTGTCGGCTTCAGTTGCATCCAGGGCATTAATTTCTTCTGTGGCAGAAGCATCCAGAAAGAAGACCTCCAGGCAATCGCAGGCTGTCCATAATAGAATTAAAGGCAGTAGCAGTACTGGCAGCTGTGCCAGTGGCAGTTGATTGACAGGAGACCTTCAGCTCAGTGGCAACAACCACAGAGGTAGCGAGGAATTCACATCCTAGGTAACTGAGGCTGTGCCCAGAGAAGAGACACGGCATGGCAGTGGCTTCTGTGGCAGCCCAGAAAGAAGACCTCCAGGCGACCTCAGGCTGGCTACAGCGGAATCAGAGGCAGGAATGACGGTAGAGGTGCAGGTGGCAGTTGATTGACCTACGGTGAGAATTTGATCAATATTGTATTAAACCCACAGGTAATTTTTGGAAAATTGGCATTTTTATGATATTGACTCTTCTAATCAATAAATATGTTATATATTTTCCCCTTTACTTAAAATTACTGATACATTATAGTTTTTAGTGTATATATTTTGTATATCTCATAGATTAAATTAGAATATGTTTCTTCTGCATCCTTTGAGATAGTCACATGATTTTTCTTTTTAATATGATGAATTTTATTAACTGAAAGCCAAATGTTAAGTTGAACTTGTATTTTTGGAATTAATCTCATTTGGTTGTGAAGTACTCAAAAAAAAAATGCCAACTCAATTTGCTAATATTTTGTCTGAGAGAGATTGGCCTGTAATTTTTGATGATATAATTGATTTTTTACAACATATTACCAAAGTAAATTATACATATGCACACAAATTCTTCTCTTTTTGTGATTATCCTTAGTGAGAATAGAGATGCTAAAAATGTCACAGACATCAAACTTGTCATCTTAATTCATTAATAATTGAAAGGCAAGTCTCAGTGAACCTAAAATGGAATGGACCTTCCTTAATCTGATAAAGGGTGTTTATAAGAAGGTCACACTCAGTATCATATCTGATGTCAGAATATTGAAAGCTTTTTCCATAACATCAAAAGAGAAACAGGTATGCTCACCAGCACTACCTTTATTCAATATTGTACTGTAACTCCTACCAATGCATCAAGACAAGAAAAAATTAAAGTTTAGTATAGTATAGTTTAAAATATAGTTTAGCATATAGTTTCTTAAAGTATAATATTTGGAAGAATAAATAAAACTTATTCAAACAAATAAAATTTATTCACAGAATAAATAAAACCTATTCACTGAAATTCTTCTTTCACAAAGAAGAAAATCCAGAAAAAAAAGATCATAATTAATAAGAGAATGTAACAAGCTTACTGATAACAAGGCCAATATGAAGTCAATAATATTACTATGTATCAGCAGAAGATGATTATAAAATTAAATGTAGAAAGACATATTTTGTAAAAACATAAAATATTATAAAATATTTGAGAAAAATGCAACATGAAAGAAATATTACCACATGGAAATTTAGATCTTTAGGAAAGAATGAATAGCACTGGAAATGGAAATATTAGAGTAATTATATGTTGTTCTTTTCTTTTATTAAATCCTCCAAAAGCCAATTGACTTCTAAAAAATAAAATGTTATATTTTTGTTTAATAGCACATAAAAATAAATAATAATAGCATAAAGGACAAGTTGAAATGTAAATAAAATTATAATATTATAGTTTATTAAATTGGAAATAAATTATATAATAGTAATTCAAGGTGTACTGTGAAAAACTAAGCATATATATTATGATCTTGAGAGAAACTTAATAATAGAAAGGGTTAGATAAATAAGAAATAGGGGATGGAAGGCTCAGCTGCGCCGCGCTCGGTGCAGAACACAGAGGCTTTGCTTGCAAGTCACCAGACTGAGCTCTGGACACAGCACAAGGTCACCTCAGCACCCCTCACCTCACCAAACACCCTACATGGGAAACAGATGGAATCCATCTTGGAAAACCTTACTTGCCATCTATCAGTGGGTGAAGCTACCAGCGCCATTCTGCAGCTGATCAGGTACCCGGTTTCCAACTCCCCTTTATTTCTTTTCTTTTCTCACTTTTCTCATCCATTCTTCTCTACCCTTCCCCCTCTGGTCCTCACAACCTCAACATGTGAATCCAAGAACTTTGCATGAAATTGGACTTTAAGAACTGAATCACCAGAATAATATAATATAGAGGAATTGCATAAGCCCACCTCACCCCCTGCCCCTTTATTTTTTCTTATTTTCTTTCTCCCTCTCTTTCTTTCTTTCCTTGTTTTTTTTTCTTTTTTCTTCCTCTCTCTATCCCACTTTCAACCTCCTAACTTTTACTATTTATACATAGGGTAATTTTCTAAATACAGATAAGGAGTTTGAATTTATACATTCTTCTGTAAATTATCCCTGTCTATTCATTAGAGTTCTCCTCCAAAGTCACAAAGTTAGATTAATCCCATACCCTAACTCCTTTCCCCCTTAACATTACATCCTATGCCTGACCCTCAGTTCTCTATACACCACCAGAAATGGTATGCCTTTTATGAAACTAATGACTATATTCTAAATAATAATTGAAGCCAACATCTGTAGACATAGTCTAACTATAAATGTATTAATAATGAAAACTTGCTCATAGATGATGTATTATTGGGAACTGTTAACATTGTCTTTCTCCACAAAAGAGAGATTTTGGAACTATACAAGAGCAATATAAATATATAGGGGAAAAATATTAACACAACAGTCACAAAGAGCTGGAAAGAAATGTGATCAGTATGAAAAGACAAGGAAAGAAAGGACCACAAACAATGCAGGACAAGTCAACATTAGAAGAGGTAACATCTGCAACAAAAGGAATGTCAGATAAAGATTTCAGGATATACATGGTTCAGATGATCTGGAGTCTCAAGGAAGACATTAGGCATCAAATGCAGACAATGAAAGTTCACTTTGACAATGAATTACATAAACAAATCCAAGAAGCAAAAGATCAACTCTACAGGGAGATAGAGGTTATACCAAAAAATAAAAAAAATTACAGAAATCCTGTAAATGAAGGAAATAATAAACCAAATTAAAAACTTAAATGAGAGTATCACCAGCAGGGTAGAACACTTAGAAGATAGAACATCAGATAACGAAGACAAACTATATCATCTCAAAAAGAGTGTAGACAGCTCAGCAAGACTGATAAGAAACCACAAGCAGAACAACCAAGAAATATGGGATAGCATAAAGAGACCAAATTTAAGAGTTATTGGGAGACAGGAAGGTATAGAGGTCCAAACCAAAGGAATGATCATTCTGCTCAATGAAGTATTAGAAAACTACCCAGACATGAAGAATGAAACATAAATCCAAATCCTTGAAGCCTTCAGGACACCAAATGTGCAAAATCACAAGAAACCAACACCAAGACACATTATAATGAAGATTCCCAACATACAGAACAAGGAGAGAATTTTAAAAGCCACAAGAGAAAGGAAGCAGATTACATTTAGGGGTAAACCAATTAGGTTAACTGCTGATCTTTCAATACAGATTCTGAAAGCTAGAAGATCCTGGAACAACATATTTTAAACACTGAAAGATAATGGGTTCCAACCAAGAATCTTGTTTCCAGAAAAATTCAGTGTCAGGTTTGAAGATGAAATAAAAACCTTCCATGATAAACGAAAGTTAAAAGAATTTGCAGCTAGAAAACCAGCACTTCAAAACATCCTTGGCAAAACATTACATGAAGAGGAAATGAAAAATAACAATGAAAAACAACAGTGGGAGATAATACAGAAATGGAAAAACTAATCAAAGAGGAAAAACAAATCAAGTTAAATAACAAAAATAAACAAATATGGCTGGAAATACAAACCATATCTCATTAGGAACCCTAAAAGTTAGTGGCTTAAACTCATCAATCAAAAGACATAGGCTCGTAGATTGGATTTTAAAAAAAGATCCAGCAATATGCTGCCTACAGGAGATTCATCTGATAGGAAAAGACATACACAGACTGAAGGTAAAAGGTTAGGAAAAATCATACCACTCACATGGACCTCGGAATCAAGTACTCATATCAAATAAAGTAGACCTCAAGCCAAAGTTAATCAAAAGGGATAAAGAAGGACACTACATACTTCTCAAGGGAACCACACACCAAGAAGACATATAACAATCATTAATATATATCCCCAAACAATGGTGCAGCTATGTTCATCAAATAAACTCTTCTCAAGTTCAAGAGTCAAATAGACCACAACACAATAATCATGGATGATTTTAACACACCTCTCTCACCACTGGACAGATCTTCCAAACAAAAGTTAAATAAAGAAACTATAGAACTCAATAACATAATTAATAACTTAGACTTAATTGTCATATATAGAACATATCAACCAACATCAAGAGGATACACTTGATTCTCAGCAGCACAAGGATCCTTCTCAAAAATAGACCATATATTATGTCACAGGGCAACTCTTAGCAAACACAAAGGAGTAAAGATACTACCATGCATTTTATCCGATCATAATGGAATGAAATCGGAAATCAACAATGAAATAAGGAAGAAAAATTCTTACATTACATGGAGAATGAACAATATGCTACTGAATGAACAATGGGTTATTAAACACATCAAAGAGGAAATTAAAAAATCTTAGAGGTAAATGAAAACTCAGACACAACCTATCAAAATCTCTGGGACACTATGAAATCAGTACTAAGAGGAAAATTCATTGCATGGAGTTCATTCCTTAAAAGAAGAAAAAGGCAACAAATAAATGACTTAACACTACATCTCAAAGCCCTAGACAAAGAAGAACAAAACAACAGCAAATGCAGTAGAAGGCAAGAAATAATTAAAATCAGAGCTGAAATCAATGAAATTGAAAGAAAAGAAACAATTGAAAAAATTGACAAAACTAAAAGTTGGTTTTTTGAAAAAATAAATAAGATTGACAGACCCTTAGCCATGCTAACGAAGAAGAGAGAGAACCCAAATTACTTGCATACAGGATGCAAAAGGAAATATCCCAACAGACACTACAGAAATACAGAAGATAATTAGAAAGTATTTTGAAACCTTATACTCTAATAAAATAGAAGATAGTGAAGGCATCGATAAATTCCTTAAGTCATATGATCTGCCCAAATTGAGTCAGGAATATATTCACAACTTGAATAGTTCAATATCAAGTGAGGAAATAGAAGAAGCCATCAAAAGGTTACCAACCAAGAAAAGCCCAGGACCGGATGGATATACAGCCGAGTTTTACAAGACCTTTAAAGAAGAACTAATTCTAATACTCTTCAATCTATTTCAGGAAATAGAAAAAGAGGGAGTACTTCCAAATTCATTCTATGAGGCCAATATCACCCTGATTCCAAAACCAGACAAAGACACCTCAAAGAAAGAAAACTTCAGACCAATATCTCTAATGAACATAGATGCAAAAATCCTCAATAAAATTCTGGCAAATCAGATACAAAATGTGGTAAGCCATTCTTATAGACCATGGCCACCATTAGAAGATGGCACCGGCTTCCACTGTGGCCTGTGATAAACAACTCCTTTTATGGAGAGTTGGCGCGCAATCCCTTACCACCCTATGAGAGAGATCCACGTGGCAGCTTGGGATTGGGATGCGGGGGGCTTTATTAAGCTGTGCTTGGGTGTGTCGGGGGCGGGCGCTAGAAGATGATACATGACTCAAGGCCTGAATAAACTGCTGAAAGAAGAATCCTGTGTCGTGTTTTCCCTTGCCGGCGAGGGGTCGTGACAGTTGGTGGCCCGCACGTGGAACATATTCCTCGAACCCAGGATCCAGAACTTTCAGCAGTCAGGGTGGTGCACCAGTAAGTTCCCAGGTAAGTGGGAATCCGCAAGTAAGTAGCGGGACGCTCCTCTGTAGAAAAGGAGAGAGCGGGGATTTTTGTACTTTCACTTTCATTATATCTTTGGAGACATTATGGGCGCTACCTCTTCAAGCCCAATTTTGTTGGCCCTAGATGGGTTGCTACGTTCAAAGGGACTTAAGGTAAAGCAGAGCACTTTGCAGATGTTTTTGA
>NW_026000196.1:1490241-1492241 GCF_001458135.2 Marmota marmota marmota
TCAAACTAAAAAGTTTTTTCTCAGCAAGAGAAATAATATGTGAGGTGAATAGGGAGCCTACATCCTGGGAACAAATTTTTACCCCTCACACATCAGATAGAGTTCTAATCTCTAGGATATACAAAGAATTCAGAAAGATAAACATCAAAAAAACAAATAACACAATCAACAAATGGGCAAAGGACCTGAACAGACACTTCTCAGAAGAGGATATACAATCAATCAACAAATATACAAAAAAATGCTCATCATCTCTAGCAATCACAGAAATGTAAATTAAAACTACTCTAAGATACCATCTCACTCCATTAAGAATGGCAGCCATGATGAATACAAACAACAAGAAGTGCTGGCGAGAATGCAGGGTAAAAGGTACACTCATACACTGCTGGTGGGACTGAAAATTGGTGTAGCCAATTTGGAAAGCAGTATGGAGATTCCTTGGAAAGCTGGGAATGGAACCACCATTTGACCCAGCTATTCCTCTTCTTGGACTATACCCAAAGGACCTAAAAACAGCATACTACAGGGACACAGCCACATCAATGTTTATAGTAGCACAATTCACAATAGCTAGACTGTGAAGCCAACCTAGATGCCCTTCAATGGATGAATGGATAATAAAATGTGGCCTATATATACAATGGAATATTACTCAGCACCAAAAAATGATAAGATCATGGCATTTGCAGGGAAATGGATGGCATTAGAGCAGATTATGCTAAGTGAAGTTACCCAATCCCAAAAAATCAAATGTTGAATGTCTTCTCTGATATAAGGGCGGGGGGGTGACTCAAAATGGGTAAGAGAGGAAGAGCATGGAAAGCAGATTACCTCTATGTAGGGAAGAGGGGTGGGAAAGAAAGGGAGGGAGAAGGGGAATTGCATGGATAGTAGAAGGAGACCCTCATTGTTATACAAAATACATGTATGAAAATGTGAGAAAAAAAGAATAGCATTACCTTAGATTAGGTAGAGAGAAGTGATGGGAGGGGAGAGGAGGGGTTGGGGTTTAGGAAGGATAGTAGAATGAAACAGACATTATTATTATTGTATGTATATATGTGACTGCATGACCAATGTGATTCTGAAACCTGTGCACTCAGAAAAATGAGAAATTATATCCCATTTGATTCAAATGTATGATATGTCAAGGTCATTGTACTGTCATGTGTAACTAATTGAAACAAATTTAAAAAAAGAAATAGAAAAGGTTGGTTATAATACAAAAGATATATTTGTGAACTAAGGAACAAAAATGCATTTGTGAAAAAAAGAAGAAATAGGAAATAAACAACAAAAGGATAAGCTAAGTCTACCAATATTGATAATTTCGTTAAATATTAGTAAATTAAACACTCCTATTAAAAGCAAGATACAGTTTCATGTTTGCAAAGGAATGTGCCATAAATTCATAGTTGAAAGTCAAAAAATAGGAAAAGACATACTATGCAAAAAAATAAACATAAAGAATCTCATGTGGCTCTGTTAGTAGAAGAATAGATTTCAAAACCATATAGTCTTAGTAATAAGGTGGTTAATTGTGAAGAAGCCATCATGATCCTACAGATATATTTTCTGTTAATAGACCCTTAAATTACATGAAACATTGCCCTGAAGAATGGATTACTGAAAACTTGCAAGTATGGATGTTATAGTTTGGATCTGGAGTGCCACCACCAAAGGTCATGATTCACAGTGCAACAAGATTCATAGGTCAGTCTTTTAGGCAATGATTAAGGCTCTGACCTCATCAGTGGATTACTTTTATTTTCTGAATTAGTTGATTGATTTAAATGAACTATTGGGTGGTAATTGTAAGCAAGTGAGGCTTTGTTGGAGGAAATAGTTCACTGGGGTCCATGGTATTGGGGATTATATCTGTCCTTGGTCCTTCCTCCTCCTCCTCTTCCCCCTCCCCCTCCTCCTCCTCCTCCTTCTCCTCCTCGTTTCTCTCTCTCTCTCTCTCTCTCTCTCTCTCTCTCTCTCTCTCTCTCTCT
>NW_026000196.1:1497153-1519101 GCF_001458135.2 Marmota marmota marmota
GGACTGAACCATACATTGCAGCCACTTCTGCACAGTGGGATAGGACCTCTACTTTCGCCTGCATTGTTATATAAAATAGAAGGGGAAACTGTGGTAAGCCATTCTTATAGACCGTGGCCGCCATTAGAAGATGGCGCCGGCTTCCACTGTGGCCTGTGATAAACAACTCCTTTTATGGAGAGTTGGCGCGCAATCCCTTACCACCCTATGAGAGAGATCCACGTGGCAGCTTGGGATTGGGATGCGGGGGGCTTTATTAAGCTGTGCTTGGGTGTGTCGGGGGCGGGCGCTAGAAGATGATACATGACTCAAGGCCTGAATAAACTGCTGAAAGAAGAATCCTGTGTCGTGTTTTCCCTTGCCGGCGAGGGGTCGCGACAACAAAAACAAATCAAAAAATCGTGCACCATGATCAAGTGGGATTCATCCCTGGGATGCAAGGATGGTTCAATATACGGAAATCAATAAATGTTATTCATCACATCAATAGACTTAAAGATAAGAACCATATGATCATCTTGATAGATGCAGAAAAAGCATTTGACAAAATACAACACCCCTTTATGTTCAAAACACTAGAAAAACTAGGGATAACAGGAACTTACCACAACATTGTAAAAGGTATATACGCTAAGCCTCAGGCCAGCATCATTCTAAATGGAAAAAAAAACTGAAGGAATTCAGGGATGCCCTCTCTCACCACTTCTATTTAACATAGTTCTTGAAACACTGGCCAGAGCAATTAGTCAGATGAAAGAATTTAAAGAAATAACTATAGGAAAAGAAGAACTTAAACTAGCACTATTTGCTGACGATAAGATTCTATACCTAGAAGACCCAAAAAATTCTACCAAGAAACTTCTAGAACCAGTAAATGAATTCAGCAAAGTGGCAGGATATAAAATCAACACCCATAAATCAAAGGCATTTCTGTATATCAGTGACAAATCCTCTGAAATGGAAATGAGGACAACCACGCCATTCACAATATCCTCAAAAAAAAAAAAAAAAAAAACCTTGGGAATCTACTAACAAAAGAGGTGAAAGATCTTACAATAGAAAACTATAAGAACCCTAAAGAGAAGAAAATAGAAGAAGACCTTAGAAGATGGAAAGATTTACTTTGCTCATGGAATATGGCAGAATTTAAATATTATTTAAAAAATGGACCCNCTTCTTAATACATATTATGCTGGATTTTACTTATTTGTTTTTATGTGTGTGTGTGTGATCCACTTGATAAATATTAAGGTTTTTCCTCCTATTATATTTACAAAACTTCAGATATCTTAAATAGATATAAGTATATATTATTACACACATTTATATACACATATACATATCTATACATATACATACATAGTATTTCATATATCTTAGATATATATTTCATATGAGTATTCCATAAATATTGGTATGATAATAAATTAATGAGTAAAAGAAAAATTATTAAATAATGCTACTAAATATGTTTAACAATAAAAAAACTGGCAAGCAAGTTTTCAGATCATACAGAAAGAGTTAAAGCAAAACAGAAGAAACTTTAATAAATAGAAACTCTATAAAAATCTAGGACAAAAATGTCATCTTTGGAAATGAATCTTTGCTACTATTACCACCATCACCATGGATACACACCTACTCAGATTTTTAAAAATTTGTTACTTAGAGTGTAATCTTTCAAGTTTATAATACAAAACAGACATTTTCAAATAGGAAAAATTAAGTCAACTCCATAAATTAATGAATACTTTAAATGACTTTTTAGTGAGATTGCTTTAATTTGTGACCTTACCCCTGGAACAATTGGGCGTAAACAGGACTAGCACCAAAAAAGCTGAGAAGTAAAATCTGTTTTACGACTGTGACTTGGTGACTTCTCACTCTGACAATGCCTTTTATCCTCTGCCTATTTCCACGCCAGGTCCTCACTCTAAAATCTGAAGGCTCCTTTTGAATCCAGAGGTGTTTTAGCACCAAGTTACATCCCCAACCCTTTTTATTTGTTATTGTGAGACAGGGTCTCCCTAAGTTGAGTAGGGCCTTGTTAAGCTGCTGAGGCTAATCTTAAACTTGTCATCCTCCTGCCTCAGCCTTTTGAGTAGCTGGGATTATAGGCATGCACCACCATGCTGGTCGAAGGTTTTTGAGTCTTCCTGCTACCCTGACCTTCACTAAATCTGAAATTCTCACTAAAATTTCCTGGTGAGTTTCCCTTCCCACCTATCACCTACCTAAACAGCATTTTTTTTTTCTTTATCACTACCACTCCTCACCTTTCTACTTTGAGAGATATAAACAAATGCCAGCACTTGAATGGATTTATGGGAACTTCAGTTCTGCTAAAATCAAGAGGTTGGTTTCCTAGGACATTTACAGGAAATACACGGAGGGCAAGCTGTTTTCTGTGAATGATTCTCATAAGATTGCCAGGAAATTATGTTTTAGCTGGGATCCTACCAATAGGGCATTGCTGCCACCAACTTGGAGTTGTTTTCAATCTAAGCCAGATAGTATTTCTTGGCTCACGAGCATACTGAACTCACATAGCATCCTAGCAACAGTGTACCATTACTGAAAAACACTGTTTGCCACTGTATAATCCATTTTTTGTTACTATAATAACATACTTGAGGCTGGGTACTTTATAAAGAAAATAAGTTTATCTGACTTATTTAGTAACTCTTGCAGGGATTACTTGGAGTCCCGCAAGAACTACATCACCCTTCCAGGGGAAGTGCCTCAAATGACCTAATTACTTCCCAGAATTGGAGTCCTTAGATGTTTTACCTCCTCTCACATTGACACCCTGAAGTCCAAGCTTCCAATACATAGCCCTTGGTAGAAATACTCCACTATATTCAAACCACAGCACATGCCTTGTAAGGATAGGTTGGTAGAGATATGTCATCACATACTGTATGAGAAAGCCAATATAGTAATCAGTCACTTAAATGTGTGTCTAAGAGTACATAGTTATTTGGATCCTCTAGTTAGCAGGCAATAACTTTCATCATAAGCAAGTTTTGGTTTGATTCTAAAAAGTAGCTAATGAAATTATACAAATTTCATAAATATAATAAAATTCTTTTACTTAACAACCATTTTTGGAGTGTCTGCCAGATTCCCTTATGTATACTAAGGGATTATTAATAAACAAAACATACTAAAATCTTTGCCTTCCTGGAGTTCATAGTAGGAGTAGAACGAAATAACATGCACAACTCATTTTCAAAACAGTTACACAATGATTCACTCTGTGGTTATTAAAAATATTTAAATATGTGGAAATAGGTACGTATAATGTTAAATGGGGAAAAACTAGGATAAAAAACTATATATATAGTATGATACTGAAGTTTGTAAAAAAAATAATAGAAGCACACAGACATAGTTATTATAGTTTCCAGGGATAGATATGAATTTGGGGAAAAAAGAGTACAGATATATACTAATAGTTCCTGATGTTATCTTTGGAATAAGATTGCCAATAATATTTATTTTGTGTCTTGTATTTCCTAAGCTTTTTAAAATTTCATAATGGATACACTACTAGTAGCTGTTATAGTTTGGATATGAGGTGTCTCCTAAAAGCTCATGGTGAGACAATGCAAGAAGGTTTAGAGGAGACATGATTGGGTTAGGAGAGCCTTAACCCAATCAGTGATTCAATTCCCTGATGGTATTAACTGGTGGAGACTAAAGCAGGTAGAGTGTGGGTGGAGGAGGTAAGTCACTGGTGACGTGCCTTTGGGGTATATATTTTGTGTTTGGCAAGTGGAGTCTCTCTCTCTCTCTCTCTCTCTCTCTCTCTCTCTCTCTCTCTCTCCTTTCAGGGGCCATAAGCAAGGCAGATTTCCCCCACCACACCCTTCCTCTGTGATGATTTGACTTACCTCTGGCCTGCAGCAGCGGAGTCAGCCAACCATGGACTAAGACTTCTGAAACTGTGAGCCAAAATAAAACTTTCCTTCTCTCAGTTGTTTCTTTCAGATATTTTGGTCACAGTAATGAAAACCTGATTAACACAGTGGATGAATCTCACAACAAACTACTACATGTAAGAACACTTGTATAATATATTACATATCGGTGATTTTATTTCATTTATATGAAATTCTATTGGCAAAATGAGGTCATGATAATAGAAACAACCTGTGTTGTGCTTATTGATCTACTTCTGTTTGCCTTGGGCAGCACATGTTAGCAGCATTTAGAACAAAGGCCCCAAAAGAACTTTTATGGATGGTAGAAGTGTTCTGTATCTCCCGGATGATGGAAGTTACACAGGTGTAGATATTTTTCATAACTCATCAAATGTACATTTAATATCTATGCCTATACCTACATAAAATTAACTTTTAAGAAAGTAGTGGTGAATACCCTGCTCGCTTCTCTGTGTTTTCCTTCTTCTTTCTCTTCACCACTTTGACCCCTCAAACACCTTGACCCCTCAAATTCTGCATGTTTTTGTTGTTTTTCCATTGTCTTTGAGAAGCTATTCTGTTCTTGTTTCTTTAGTATGACTGAGATTTGATTCTTTTTTAGTGAGAGGTTTGGCCTCCTATGGGTTTTGCCATCATAGCTGGAAGCAGCAGTCCTATAATCATTTTTTTATGTTACTAGAAAAATTACACTTTTCATACTTAGAGAATGAGGCAAAGAAAAGATAAGTGACTTATCCCAAGGTCACACAGCTTCTAAGTTTTGAATTAGGACCAGGACCCAGCCAATCTTCTTCCAGATCCCACGTTTTTAAGGGCTTTGGTATGGAGAGGCTGGGATCTGATGGATGTACACGGGGTAGGATGGTCTGTTTACAGATGTTTTCTCTGCTATATGAATTACAGGAGGGAGTTTGCCAAGATTTTCAGAAGGTAAGATCATTTCTCTTGGTTGCTGCTCCTGAAAAATGTTTTGTTTTTCAATGACCTTATAGTATTCTTGAGGGAAGGAGCATTTTGGCACAACCACTATCTTCTGCTATAAACTAATTGAAACCTTATTCAAAGCCAAGCATAATTATGAAGAAAAATCTGTTGCCAAAAATGGAAAGTACATTCCATATAAAAGATGCTAGGGTTATCTGAGAATAGATAATGGAGTGCTGAGTGTATTATGTCATTTTTCGTTCTAAAATTTGATTGAGTTTAGTGAACTTAACCTTAAATAGAACTGCCAGATGCTTTCTTATTGCTTAAAAAATGCTCAAGTTGAACAAGAAGTCAGGATGCTCCTATTCCAGGAAGTTTTCTTTCTTCTCTCTGGTTTGTCCAAGATCATTCCACCATCTTGGCCTGACAGTGTACTGAACTTTTAGATTTATGTGAATTTTAGATTTATGCATGGCTCACAAAAGTCATGGGGAAAAATCCTCTACTTTCAAAGGAAGCACCATTTCTATTAGGGCTACACCAAAAGGCATTAAAAAATAGGAAAGAAATCCTTCTCAAAGATTGATAAGTAATAGAAGAGTAGTGGAGCAGTGGTATTGAGGGGGAAGAAGGAGGGATGGGAAAGGGAAGCAATGGTAGAATGAATCTGACCAAACTTTCCTATATACAGATATGAATATACCAAAGTCAATCTCACCTTTATGCATATCCACAAGCCACTAATTAAAAAAAAACTATAAATAAATAGAAGAAAAAATCCAGTAAATTCAAGGAAAGGTAACAAGGGGAAGGAGGAGAGAGAAGGGAAAGGGAAAGTACTGAGTACTGAAATAGAGCAAATTATATTCCAAGCTTGCATAATTATGTCAGAATGAACCCCAATATTATGGATAACTAAAATGAACTAGTAAAAAACTAAGTAAAAGTTTGAATTTGTGTTTACTTAATTTTACCTACTGTTAACATCTTACATTAAATTGCTGTATTTGTTACAATAAATGAACAATATCGGTATATTATTATTAAGTAAAGTCAATATTTGGATTTCTTTTATTTATACCTAATGTTCTTTCTCTGTCCCAGGATCCCATCCAGGACACCACATTACTTTTGGTCCTCAAGTCTCATTGGGCTCCTCAGGGCTGTGACAGTATCTCCGAGCTTCCTTGTTTTGGTGAACTTCATGGTTAGGATTTGTATCATTTTTTAGCACATGATTAGACTGGGGTAGTGAGATTTTTGGAGAAAGACCCCAAAAGTGAAATACCATTCTCATCACATCATACTATCAACATGATTTATCATCCTTGACATTGAGCTTGGTTACCTGGCTTTCCTACTCTTCACTGATTCTCCACTATATGGTTGGTCTTCTCTTTCCTTTCCATATAGTGCAAAGGAAAAGATTCCTCTGCAGAGGAATCTCCATGTAAAGCCTGAACTTTAGAATGGGGGAGCTGTTTGTGCTCCATATTCTTGAGTATGGAGTATCACCTAAATCATTTGGCATCTTCGTGTACGGAAGATTTGTCTATTCTATCCAAATTTATTTATTTATTTAGTTCTTTGTTTATATTAGCCCAGACTCATGAGTATTTGTTTTGTAACCTGGGTTATGTTGTAATACTACATTAATTTTGTTGCTCAAATATCTATTTATTTCTTGCTTTGGTGTCTTTCTTGAAAACCAAACTTGAATTTTTAATGCTACATTATTTCCATCATTTGTTTATCTGAATGAACTTACTGCAATCTATTACCGGGTTTATCTCCCAACTCTATTTATCATCTTCCTCCCTTTGCTGCATGAAGACAAAGACCCTATTATCTGGTTTTCCATTTTATCTTTAGAATTCAGCATGGAGCCTGGTTAGAGTAAGTGACAAAAATATTTACAGGGAGGGTCCCACAGACTCTGATACCTGCCACGTCACAAATGAAACTTCTTTGAGTTTCTCTTTTCTTTGTTACTCTAAATTAGAAAACGACTCCACTTCCCATCTCCCACATGCAATTAATTTCCAAATCCTAAATCTCGTCATGTGTACCTGAAAAGCGCTTCCTTAATCTTGCCCCCATTCTTTACTTGTGTCCCCTCTGCTTGAGTCTTGGTTCTCCTCTCTCTCACCAACCTCTCATCTAGTTTCATTGCCTTTAGTCTTCACTTGGCCAGTGGTTCTAATCCCTGATCCTAGATTTATTACTCTGGAAATCAACCCTGGCAACATGTGTTCTTTGCTTAAAGACTTCTGTTGGCTTTACTTCCTAATGGATAAAGCCCAAATTCTTCACACGGCATTTAAAACCATTCAGAATTTAGGTCCTGCTTGTTTCTCCAGCTCCATTGTCTGTTACCCCCTGAAGCCTCCCACCCCCAGGATTTTAGTCTCAGATATTCCATGCTCTTTCCCCAACCCTGACAGCACCTCCCCCTGTGTTATGGTTTAGATATTAGGTATTTTCCAAAAAGTTCTTGTGTGAGACAACATAAGAAGGTTTAGAGGTGAAATGATTGGGATATGAGAGCCTTGTCCCAATTAGTGAATTAATCTGCTGATAGGGATTAACCAGGTGGTAGCTGTAGGCAGGTAGAGTGTGGCTGGAGGAAGCGGGTCCTCAGGGGTATGTTTTTGGGGTATATATTTTGTCCTTATTAAGCAGAGCTCTGTCTCTGCTTCCTGAAGCCATGTT
Organism: Marmota marmota marmota; assembly: GCF_001458135.2. Taxonomy (NCBI): domain Eukaryota; kingdom Metazoa; phylum Chordata; class Mammalia; order Rodentia; family Sciuridae; genus Marmota; species Marmota marmota. The sequence continues at coordinate 1,504,740 of NW_026000196.1, forward strand.
CCCAGTTGCTTTCATGCACCACACTCTTCCCCCATAATGTTCTGTCTCACCTCAAGCCCTGAGGAATGGAGCCAGCCTTCTAGAACCGAGACCTCTGAATCTGTGAAGCCTCCAAATAAACTTTTCCTCCTCCAACTGTTTTGTCAGGTCTTTTTCATCACAAGGATGAAAAAACTGACTAAAACACCAGGTCTTCTGACCTCCTGCTTTTTTCCTCTACCAAATTACCCTGATTGTTCCCAACCTATATCAAAATCTGTGCCATGTTTTCTGATTTCATCTGACAGACTTATTTGCTATTAATTGAGCTGGTTTTTTATGATCTTTGAGGCTGCCTACTCAATATGTTAAATGAACAAGTTGAGTGTGCCCAAAGCATGGTCACTTGTGTATGATAGGGAGGGGGGCTTCAGGGACTTTACGTGACTGTGCTAATATTATGTCTCAGTTTTGCAAAATGCAGTCCCAGCTTATCAGTAAGCATTACTCTCCTCTAGAATAAGATTTCGAAGATTTCATAAAACAGAATGGTCCAAAACTGTTCTCCCCTTTTACATATGAAGGAATTGGAGTGCATGAGGACAAACACATGTCAGACATTATTTTAAATGTTTTTCAAATATTCTGCTACTTAACGTCTGTAAATTCTTCTGCATAGATGCAATTTTATCCTTACTTTTACCAATGATGAAACTGAGGCACTTTGAGTAATTTGGGATCCAGAGTTAGCACTCAGATCTCCTAAGAGTACTTCCAGACCAATGGGGAAGTAAGGCTTATAGCCAGGCAACTAATTGTTGATGGTGAAAATGTGATCTGGATTTGGTTTCTTATTACAAGTCCAAAGTTTTTCACAGCCCTCTGGAAAGGGTGAACAGATTTCTGGGGAAGAGGGAGATTCATCCAAGAACATGCAACTGTTTCTACTGTCCCTGGCTGAGCTATGGGCTAAGCTTTATGCCTCAAAAGCCTGTGAACAAACCACATGGGTATCTAAGCCAGGGGAACATGTGGGAACCATACACATCCTCTTACCACACCCTTCCTATTACCTAACGATGATGTGTTATAACCCAAAGTCACTCACCTGTGTATATTTTTATCCTTAAACCAGAACCATTTATATTTCAAAAATGAAAGGAGCTCACTTAGATCAGGATGCAACTCACAGCTCTTTCTTAATGAAGTAGGATGCAGCAGGATGGGCTTCCTGTGACAGAGGAGGAGTGGTGAGAATGGAGAACACTCTACTCCTAAGAGTACAAAATATGAGTTTGCCTGGTTCATCTAGCATGGCTTGTCAGTCTGGGTATACTCAAAAGTGTGAGGCTAATGTTGACCAGTAAGAGGAATGAATATTTATGTTGGGAAGATGAACATAATTAAATTTATTGTTCATCTGAAAAAGTTTAATGATACCTCTAATTGTCTAGGGCTCTATATTTTTCAAAAACACATTCCTATGTACTATCTCATTTGTTTCTTTAACCCTGGGCAAAAGGGTTGTCATGAAAAACATGTGTATGTTTTCCTGGGTGTTTTCCTCCTTCTTTATATCCTCCACCCACCACCCCTGCATCACCACCTACCATGGAACCAGAAGAAAAGATCTAATCATAGAATCTATTTTCTTAAAAATGAGTAAGACTGGAGATAAGAAGGAAGAGGAAAGAGATACACGGTGACTTGGACAGGAGAGAAGCAATGGAAAGAACATGGCCTTTGCATTAGGAAGGTGAGAAGGAAGCTCCTCTTAGGAAGACCAAGAAGTAGAGAATGATCCAGGTGCTGAGTTGAGAAGTAGGGCAGTCCCCCTTGCTGAGCAGTTGCCTGAGGACCACCGATCATCTAAGAGTTACAGACATTCATGAAGCCTGTAATGTAGGTGGGGCATTCAGAGTAGATGAGGAAGGGTGAAGTTACACAAACTGGAACTGAAGAAAGCAGTAGAAAATCTACTGGAGGAAGAGTTAGAAGATTTGGTTAGGGGCACAGATTTGGGAAAATGGTAAAAATGTGGTTCTATTTCATTTAGCATGATATTCTCCAGTTCCATCCATTTATGCTGATTCTGTGCATTCAGTGAGTTTTCCATGCTCTTTTGGCTTCAAAGTTATTTATCAAAAAATAATAATATCTACTACACCCAATTTCTAGTCTAAACTCCCTCCCCATCACCACATTTAAGTGTGTTTGCCTTAGCTTAACCTCCAGGAAACCCAGTAGATCTATGGTAGAAGGTAACTTCTGAAGAAGGGACCAAGAAGGGACAGGTTAGAATCCAACAGCCGTGCAGCATTCCTGCTCCACTAGGAGCTGCAAAATGAAAATTACTACAAGGGTTGTGTTGATTTTCTACTTGCAAAGCAGCTGGACCAGCCAACTTGTGGTGCTAAACTTGTTAACAGTGGTCAAGATCATTAGGGCAGATTAAGATATGAGGAAGAAGACACTAAAACTGTAAAAGACTTAAAATCTCATTTATAAATAGGAAGATGAAAATTTTAAAAAGAGTGAAATATTTTTTTCATCCTGTAGAACGAGGTTGGCAAAAAAAATAAGTTTGATAATATGAAGTGTGGAAAAATATTTGGGCAATCTTCAAAACAGCTATTGATAGGATTAATTAATTAGAGGGCAGTATCTTTTAAATTAAAACACACATCCCTCATAATCCTATAAGTTCAAAAATTTTCCACAGAGAACACTTTAAAAGTGTGCAGGAAATGGGTTTCTTGCTATTTTTGTTTTCAGCAATGATAAACTGACACCTATTTTAGAATGTTTAAAATTAAAACCAATACCTTTTTATTATTTTTAAAATTTGTTCTGATTCATTGTACATGACAGTAGAATGCATTTTGACACATTGTTCACAAAAGGAGCACAATTTTTTCTTCCTCTGGCTGAACATGGTGCAGTCACACTGGTAGTGTAATCATACACATATATAGGGTAATAAGGTCCATCTCATTACACCATCCTTTCCACCCTTATACCCTCTCCTCTCCCTTCACTCCCCTCTACACAAACCAAATTCCTTCATTCTTACTCCACCCTACCCACATTATGGGTAAGCATTCACTTATCAGAGAAAACATTTGGCCTTTAGGTTTGGGGGTTTGACTTATTTCACTTAGCATGATATTCTCCAGCTCCATCCATTTACCTGCAAATTCATTACATCAATAGATTTAAAGATAAGAATCACACAATCATCTCAATAGATTCAGAAAAAGCATTTGACAAAATACAGCACCTCTTTGGGTTTGAAACACTAGAAAAACTAGGGATAATAGGAACATAACTCAACATGTAGAAACTACCTATCCTAAACCCAAGGTCAATATCATTCTAAATGGAGAAAAATTGAAAGTATTCCCCCTAAAAACTTGAACAAGACAGGGATGCCCTCTTTCACCATTTCTATTTAACATAGTTCTTAAATCTCTAGTCTGAGCAATCAGACAGATGAAAGAAATTAAAGAAATACCAATAGGAAAATAAGAACTCAAAATACCACTACTTGCTGATGACATGATTCTATATTAGAAGATCAAAAAAAATTCCATCAAAAAAACTTCTAGAAGAAATAAATTCACCAAAGTAGCAGGATATAAAATCAATATCCATAAATCAAATGCATTTTTATACATCAGTGATAAATTTACTGCAACAGAAATTTGGAAAACTACTTCATTCACAATAGCCTCAAAAAAATAAAATACTTGGGAATCAACTTAATGAAAGAGGTGATAGACCCTTACAATGAAAATTACAGAACACTAAAGAAAGAAATTAAGGAAGACCTTAGAAGATGAAAAGATCTCTCATGCTCTTGGATATGCAGACTTAATATTGTCAAAATGGCCCTACACTACCAAAACTGTTATACAGTTAATGCAATTCTTATTAAAATCATAATGACATTCTTCATAGAACTAGAAAAAGCAATCATGAAATTCATTTGGAAAAATTAGAGACCCAAAATAGCCAAAGCAATCATTAGCAAGAAGAGTGAAGCAGAAGGCAACACAATACCAGAACTTAAAATATACTACAGAGAATAGTAACAAAAATGGCATGGTATTGGCATCAAAATAGACATGTAGACCAATGGTACAGAATGGAAGTCACAGACAAACCCACTTAAATACAGATATCTCATACTAAACAAAGGCGCCAAAAACATACATTGGGGAAAAGATAGTCTATTTAATAAATGGTGCTGGGAAAACTGGAAATCCATACGTGGCAAAGTGAAGTTAAACCTCTATCTCTCACCCTGCACAAAATTCAACACAATTTTGATTAAAGACTTAGGCACTTGACAGAGACCCTGTGCCTAATAGAAGAAAAAGTAGAACCAAATCTCCACCATGTCAGCTTAGGAACTGACTTCCTTAACCAGACTCCTAAAGCCCAAGAAGTAAAATCAAGAATCAATAAATGGAATAAACTCAAACTAAAAAGTTTCTTCTTAACAAAGGACTTAAAATTAGCATACTACAGTGATGCAGCCACATTAATGTTTATGGCAGCTCAATTCACAATATCTAAACTATGGAACCAACCTAGATACTTTTCAACACATAAATGGAAAAAGAAAACGTGGTACATATACACAATGGAATATTACTCAGCCTTAAAACAATATTTCTTAATAAAAAAACAAAAACTATGTTTACATCTTTGCTACTCATACTAGGTAGAAATATAAAATTAAATAGATAATCAGAGGAACTTCCCCCTGAGATAGTGTTGAGTGGACAATGCATAGCTTAAACTGCATTTATGCAAACACATCAACATAAAATTCCATATGAACAGATATGTGTATAATTGGAGGTTTTAAAAAAAGTCTGAATGACCTGGGGATGTAGCTCAGTGGTAGAGAAATTTCCTAGCGTATGTGAGGCCCTGGGTTTAATCCTAAACACTTAAACAAATAAATTAATTAAATAATTAATTTGAAAAATCTGAATGAGTTGGGATTTTACCACTAGCTAGAGTAATAATGGTGAACATACTAGCAAATTTATGTCATAATGTGCAATCTCAAACAAATATCTAGATAGGAGGCATGGACTGGGGTTAGAAATCAGGAGAGAATTTAACTTTAGTCCAAAATGTCTGAACTTTTACAAAGAGATTATGCTTATGCATATTAATATAAATATATGTTATATATAGATATACACACATACATAAAAGCCATCTCAGGAGCAGCAGGAGGGAGCCCATGCTATCACAGCAAGGGGAGGATCAGAGAAGAGAGTTCCCAAAAATTCCTTGGGAGTTTCTGTTAGCTTCATATCTGGAGCAGTTTTTGCTCTACCCTGTTGGGCTGGGCCCCCTGGAATTATTTTACTTTATTGTTGTTTTATTTCACACTATAAAAATACCATGTGCTCATCATAAAACATTTGGGAAATGCAGAAAATAATAAGGGAGAGATTATAGCAATCCCCCACAGTGCCACGATGCAGTAGTAGCTGTTGTTAAGCCGTGGTATTTACTTTCATGATGATTTTTATATGTACTTTATATGATTCTAATCATAATGCATACATCTCAGTGCAGATATTGATTTTAATCTCAATTTTATGACCACCAATGCAGTATCTGTGTGCTATAACATCTATTAGTTTAGAGTAGAAAATTTGGAGGGAATAAAAACCAGAAAGGAAAAACAGTACATTATCCCAGTTCCCACATCCCACAGTAAACATTTTCTTATGATGCTTCTTCTCTTTATTTTTAATGTAATCTAATATAGCTGAAGGCAAAAGGCACCCACTGATATTTAAGCATAATTACAAGTATGTTCACCACCATTATTCTAGTTCTTATATTACAAAGTATTAGGTAAATGATAACACAAAGGGAAACTTTATGTAGGTTAATACCTGCCACTATTTTTATTAGTTTCTATTTTTTTTCCAAAATGAAGCAGAATATTTTAAATGGGTTTTATATGTGCAGCATACTAGGGTTCCAGTAGCATTGTGCAGCATTGCTTTTTATTGCTAAAAATAATTTTCCTGGAGCTAAAGATAAAAAATTAGGGGGAAGAATCTCATGAAAATAGAAAGAAGACCTTAGAGTTGAGGAGAGGACCAAGAAGAGGGAGGAGGGAAGGAAACGGGAAGGTACTAGGGAATGAAATTGACCAAATTATGTTATGTGCAAGTAGAATATATCACAACAAATCCTGCTATTATGTATAATTATAATGTACTAATAAAAATATTTTATAAAACATAATTTTCTGAGAGTACAATTTTTTCAACATTTGCTACCTTTGCTATTGTTTTGAGAGAAAATTAATTAATTACTCTTTTAAAAACCTGGAGTTTTTAAAAACAGGGGAAATCTTCAAGTCAATATAATTTACCATGCTCCTATTCTTTAATTTTTATTTATATCTCAGTTGATGACCTTGTGTTTTCAAGTAAGATTTTTCATGAAGGATATGCAGATAATGAATTTTCTAAGTTTTATAGATTTAAGAATACTCTTTGACAAAGGAAGGAGAATTGGACTATGAAAAATATTCAGAATCTCATCTTTTGTTTTCCTCTCAAATCTTAAAATATTGTTTTAGTGTTCTTTGGCATTTAGTATTCTAGATAAACATCCCAACTTTTGTTCTTTTCAATATTACGTTTTTTTTTCTGTTAGGAAGCTTACCACATTTTCTCTTAATTATTCATTTTTTTAATCATATTTTTTAGAATGGTCTTTATCAATATTAGTTCAATATTCTTCTAAACATAGATTCTTTCTTCTCAAATATGAAACCAGTATTCTTTCCTTCAGTTTCATGATTGTGCATTATATTTGTCACTGCCTATGGTCAGTTGGTGCATCAATGCTATCTTTGTCTACCTTAGTTCAGTTCAAATTTCCTTTCCAGTCTACTTTGCCATAAGCAGTTGAAATCACAGTAACTGCTAATTCTGCTCCAGAGTGATGTTGCCAGCCTAAGCTGAACTCTTCTTCAAACCCAACTGATTCTCTTTGACATCCTTAAAAATATAGCATCAATACAGGCAGCAATATGGGTGATGGTATGCAGATAGAAAGAGGCTCTTGGGAAGCTAGTGATGCCTGGGTGTCAAAGCAAGAGTACTCCTGAAAGTGAAAGGACGGCCAAAGTCAGAACCAAAGGTGGGAGAACTGGAGCTGAGAGCCCTGTGCACAGTTGAGGTCTGCCTTCCCTCCTCTGCCTATGCAGGTTAGGACTAATCTAACACTCATTCTGTCCTCAACTCTTAGCCAGATTCACTTACTTACTCCTAACAGAAATCTTAAGAAATGGACATACCATTGTTAACACTATTTTACAGATGAAGAAATTAAGGCACAAAATGGAACTGTTTTGCTCAATATGGTTAATGTAAGGGCAGGATAAAGACTTAAAACCTTAACTGTCAACTCTCGTGCTAGGCTCTTGACACAAACTCCATTGTCTCCCATGAAATGAAATCAGAAGGGTGACTCCAGGAAAACACTGAACTTCCTAATCAACTGAGCAGATGACCTGACCATTGATGTTCAGAGTACAAAATTATAGTGAAATTCAGACAAGCAATGGTAGAAGCTTGAGATCATACAAGGTACATTTGTTTAGTTTTGTTTGTTTTCTTTGTTTGTTTTTGCATTGATACCAGACTGTCTCTGCTTCCTTCACCTTCTGCATGTTGTTTGTGGGGAATGTTCCTCCAGGATTCAAGGAACTCTCACTATCCTTTCTCTATTTCTTGCCTAAGTAAGTAACCTCTGGAAATTTCTGTCCCAGAATAGATATGGAAGTACTGATGAGGGTGAGAGTGAAGACCAGCGCCTCACTCAAAAATAGTAGCCACACAGTAGAGAACATCAGCTGCTCATTTTCCTTATGGATACATATATAGTTCTATTTCAGAATGAGCAGTGGGGAAGAAACAAATAATGATGGAAAAATGGCATCCTAATATCTTTTAAAGACAAATAGGTTCATTCTGTTCCAGTTGAGGAGTACTGAATCAATGAATGAATGAATGGAATAATTTAAGAAGGCTGTGACTCATGCCCTTAAGTATCATGGCTAATATAGGTTTTTTTTTTTTTTTTCCCGGCAATAGATGACCTTCTCCCTCTGTCCATGAAAACTGCACCAAAAAACTCTCCCTAACTCTTCCTGCCTTGTTCCCAATACTTGTTCTTGATAAAGTCCTTGATAAAGTCCATGAAACAGTATGTCACTTTATCGTTTCCTGTGCTGCATGCATGTTCACGTGTATGTGAGCTCCTCATATAAAAGTGTTAGATAGTTGAGGAATATATATATATATATATATATTTGTTCCTCCACACTGCATATAGTAGAATATTGAATCTACATTAAGAGATCAGTTATTGAGTGCCTCCCAAGGGTCAAGACTTTCCATTAAATGCTCCATAAGCACCACCCTACTTAATTTTACAATAGCCCCAAAAGTAGGCATTTATACCTCAGTTTAACAGAAGAATATAATGAGATGCCAAGACATTCAATAATTTAATATAATCCCAGCCTGCCAAACTCTAAAGGTCACATTTTTAACAGCATAACATAAAGGTGCTTTCACTCAAAAAGATATTGATATGGTTGAGATATAAGAAAAGTTATTAAATTATAAGTGTTCTAAACTTTTATTAAAAGAAAATCTTACTCAAAAACAATTCCACTTATGACAATTTTGTGTTAGCTATGTGACCCTTTCATTAATTTCTAAGGAACAGACTGTCCAGTTTCTATGCTTTGGTGAGGCAGAATTTAGGAAATTGATAGAGCTGAATAATTCCTTGAAAAGTGGCTGATTTACTTTATTTACATTTTAAAACGGAGGAGAGATGCATGCAGAACAAGATAAAAATGAAAAAGAGTGGAAGGACTAAGTTGTTGCTTAGTTTTGTTTGGGAGAATTTTATCATGGTTGTCAGACTTGAGATGAAGGATTGGGAGTTATTTGGGAGGAAGCATGGAAAGATGCAACTGAGGGGAAGGGTAGAATATAGAAGATCCTGTAATTGGCACTTGCAGATGATTCTACAAATAAGGTAATACCTTCAGAGGTATTTGGCTACATTGAAAGGCTATCTCAGGAAGAAATCAGACTGGAATATATTCATAAGAAAGAGGAAAGATGAAAACTGCATTGTTATCATTTGAAACCAGACTAAAAAAACACAAAAGAACCTCTCATAGGTAGATGCATTTCAGTGGAGGGAATGTAGCAGAGATTCAGATAAGATTTGGTTTTCTTCCTATAACAACTCTTATTGAAGATTGGTGTGATGGACAAAGCAGCAATATGCATTCAACCTACTCTGTAGTATGCGTGATTTTCATTATGAAATATTGTGTGTATGTGTAAGTGTGCATAAGGTGTAAAGAATACATATATATTTGCACAGTTCAGAACTACAGCATCACTGGTACTTTAGAGGTCCCTTGCATATTCGTATCAACCTACTTTCTCAGTGAACCCCTATCCTGAAGTGTCCCTTTGCCTGTCACTAAATTTTGAAAAAATAGGTTTTTATCATAAAGTGTACATTTTAATTTTGTGTGCTTCTAAACTATTAGTATCATCATACATCTCTATATGGTGTATATTACTCTGTGACTTCCTTTTTCCATTTTATGAGCATCCTTTTTGATTCATGTAGTGAATCTCTCTGATTTTCTCTGCTGTGTAATGTTCTATTCTGTGAATACATAAGACTTACTTATCCGTTTTCTCTGTCAAATATTGAGATTGTGTCCAATTAATTTTGCTGCCATGAAAACACTCAGATGGCATTCTGAAACGTGTGCCCTGGTATGTAGGGTATGCAATCCTGAGAAAGGAATTGCTGCATCCCAGGGTACTTCCCCATGGCCCAGCTAGATGGTGCTAACCTGTGTTCCAGCTGATGCTAACTGCTGCCTTCATTGGTGTCAGCCTAGTGGCCTCTGTTGGTATTGTCCATTCTTGCTTGATATGAAACCATATCTCAATGTAATTTTCATTCTAATTTATTTAATTATTAAAGAAGCAGAGCATTTGCTCACATTTATTGGCTACTTGTATTTCCTCTTTTTAAAGTATCTGTGTCAGTTTCTAATATTGCATTATCTTTTAAAAATCTAACTTATTATTTTATTCTGAACCTTAGCAGTTTCTTTATCAGACGTTTTCCAGAATATTTTTCTTGTTTGTAGCACTTTTTATTTATCTTATGATGTCTTTGATCAACAGAAGTTCTTATTTTAATGTAGCTGAGGTTTTCAGTCTTCTTTTGAATGGGAATTAATCTAAAGATTCTGAAGAGTTTACCTGAAGTAATCATATTATTTATTAGTAATGATAATTTTTCTTCTTTCTTTCTAATCCTTATATTGTTTATTTGTTTTATATTTCTTATAATGTGATCTGCTTGTAGTTTTTTATTTATTTTCCATTGGTTTTAAAGAAAAAATTTAAAGGTTCCTCATTCATGGTAATATTAAGCATCAAACTTTGTTAGTTTTTGTTACATGATCTTTGTCAGGGTAAAAAAAATTTCTTCTATTTCTAAATTGCTAAGCGTATTTTTTTTTTCATTTAGAGGTGAATGAGAACACAGATACAACATATCGAAATCTCTGGGACATTATGAAGGCAGTTCTAAGAGGAAAGTTCATTACATGGAGTTCATTCCATAAAAGAACAAAAAGTCAACAAATAAATGACTTAACACTACATCTCAAAGCCCTAGAAAAAGAAGAAAAAATCAACACCAAAAGCAGCAGAAGTCAGGAAATAATTAAAATAAGAGTTGATAATTAAAACCAGAGCTGAAATCAATGAAATTGAAACAAAAAAAACAATTGAAAAACTTGACAGAACAAAAAGTTGGTTTTTTGAAAAAATGAATAAAATTGACAGACCCTTAGCCATACTAACAAAGAGAAGGAGAGAGAAAACTCAAATCACTAACATATGTGATGAAAAAGGAAATATCTCAACAGACACTACACAAATACAGAAGATAATTAGAAATTATTTTGAAAACTTGTACTCCAATAAAATAGAAAATATTGAAGGCATCAACAAATTTTTAGAGTCATATAATTTTCCCAAGTTGAATCAGGATGATATACACAATTTAAACAGATCAATTTCAAATGATGAAATAGCAATCACTATCAAAAGTTCACCAACCAAGAAAAGCCCAGGACCAGATGGATATATAGTCAAGTTCCACAAGACTTTAAAGAAGAACTAATATCAATACTCTCCGATTTATTTCAGGAAATAGAAAAAGAGGCAGCACTTTCAAACTCATTCTATGAGGCCAATATCACTTTGTCCCAAAACCAGGCAAAGACACATTAAAAAAGAAGAAGAAGAAGAAAAGAAAGAAAACTTCAGACCAATATATCTTATAAATGTAGATGCAAAAATTCTCAATAAAATTCTGGCAAATCGAATACAAAATCATATCAAAAAGATCATGCATCATGATCAAGTGGGATTCATCCCACGGATGCAAGGTTGGTTCAACATATGGAAATCAATAAATGTAATTCATCACATCAATAGACTTAAAGATAAGAATCATATGATCATCTCAATAGATGCAGAAAAAGCATTTGACAAAATACTGCACCCTTCCTGTTCAAAACACTAGAAAAACTGGGGATAACAGGAACATATCTCAACATTGTAAAGGCTATCTACGCTAAGCCCTAGGCCAACATCATTCTAAATGGAGAAAAAAAAAATTGAAGGCATTCCGTCTAAAAAACTGGAATAAGAAAGGGATGTGCTCTTTCACTTCTATTGAACATAGTTCTTGAAACACTGGCCAGAGCAATTAGACAAAAGAGATTAAAGGGTTATACATAGGAAAAGAAGATCTCAAATTAGCACTATTTGCTGATGATTTGATTTTATACCTGGAAACCCTAAAAGTTCCACCAGAAAACTTCTAGAACTAGTAAATGAATTCAGCAAAGTAACAGGTTACAAAATCAACACCCATAAATCAAAGGCATTTCTGTATATCCTCAGAAAGGAAAACTACCCCATTTTCAATAGCCTCAAAAACAAAATACTTGGGAATCAACTTATCAAAAGTGGTGAAAGGTCTATATAATGAAAATTACAAAACCCTAAAGAAAGAAGTCAAAGAAGACCTTAGAAAACTGAAAGATCTACCTTGCTCTTGGATAGGCAGAATTAATATTATCAAAATGATCATACTTCCAAAAGCACTATACAGATTTAATAAAATTACAATCAAAGGCCCAGTGGCATTCCTCATAGAAATAGAAAAAGCAATCATAAAATTCATCTGAAAAAATAAGAGACCCAGAATAGGTAAAGCAATCCTTAGCAGGAAGAGTGAAGCAGGTAGCATCACTACATGAGACCTTAAACTATACTACAGAGCAATAGTAACAAACACAGCATGGTATTGACACCAAAACAGACTGGTAGACCAATGGTACAGAATAGAGGACACAGAGACTAACCCACAAAACTACAAATATCTCATATTAGACAAAGGTGCCAAGAACATACATTAGAGAAAAGATAGCCTCTTCAACAATGGTGCTGGGAAAACTGGAAATCCATATGCAACAAAATGAAATTAAACCCCTATCTCTCACCATGCACAAAACTCAACTCAAAATGGATCAAGGACTTAGGAATACAACCAGAGACCCTGTGTCTAAAAGAAGAAAAAGTAGGACTTAATCTCTACCATGTGAGATTAGGCCCCAACTTCCTTAATAAGACTCCTGTGGCACAAGAATTAAAATCAAGAATCAATAAATGGGATGGACTCAAACTAAAAACTTTCTTCTCAGCAAAAGAAACAATCTGTCAGGTGAATAAAGAGCCTACATCTTGGTAGCAAATCATTACCCCTCACACATCAGATAGAGCACTAATCTCTAGAGTATATAGAGAACTCAAAAAGCTAAACACCAATAAAACAAATAACCCAATCAATGGGCCAAGGACCTGAAGAGACACTTCTCAGAAGATGATATACAATCAATCAACAAATATATGAAAAATGTTCATCATCAATAACAATTAGAGAAATTAAAATCAAAACTACTCTAAAATATCATCTCACTCCAGTTAGAATGGCAGCTATTATGAAGAAAAACAACAATAAGTGCTGGTGAGGATGTGGGGAAAAAGGTACACTGCTGATTGGACTGCAAATTGGTGCAGCTAATATGGAAAGCAGTATGGAGATTTCTTGGAAAATTGGGAATGGAACCACCATTTGACCCAGCTTTCCCTCTCCTCAGTCTATACCCAAGGACTTAAAAACAGCATACTATAGGGACACAGTCACATCAATGTTTACAGCAGCACAATTCACAATAGCTAAACTGTGGAGCCAACCTAGATACCCTTCAATAGATGAATGGATAAAAAAATGTGGCATATATACACAATGGAATATTACTCAGCAATAAAAGAGAATAAAAACATGGCATCTGCAGTAAATGGATGGAGTGCTAAGTGAAGATAATGCTAAGTCAGGCTAGCCATTCCCCCCAAAAATAAATGCTGAATGTTTTCTTTGATATAAGGAGGCTGATTCGTAATGGGATAGGGAGCAGGAGCATGGGAGGAATAGACAAATTCTAGACAGGGCAGAGGGGTTGAAGGGGAAGGAAGGGGGCATTGGATTATTAATGATGGTGGAATGTGATGATCATTATTATCCAAAGTACAGGTATGAAGCACAAATTGGTGTGAATATACTGTATATACAACCAGAGATATGAAAAATTGTGCTCTATATGTGTAATAAGAATTGTAAGTCCGGGAACATGGCGGCGAGGGGAGTGCATTACCCCCGTGTGCTGCTTCACTGTGTGGGAGTATGACAAGTCAGGACGGCTAAAGGATATCTTGTTAGGAATTTCCAGCAATAGTGGTGTGCTCCGGAACCTGGAGGAAGGATTTCCATCGCACGAGGATCGGCTACGGGGACTCAAACGCGAGAGGTTTGTCGCACGGAGGGTAACACCGCTTATTCAGCAAATCGCCCCGCGGCTAGAGTCTGCAGCGCGCGCTGGGATAGAGACGCAGGGTTACAGCGCTGCAGTTTCTGCCAGCCTCGCAAGCACCGTACTCAGGGCTGAATTCTGGGTTCGAGATGGGGGAAGGAAGTGGTCCATCTCGGTTCTCCACACTGGTCAGACCACAGAGGAGGCCAGCAGCCACCATGTTGGTAAACTGACGTCACCTTCCCTGTTTTCGACTGACCGCAGCTCATTCAGCCATAGATCAGGTAATTTCAGGCTGCAATTCGCCTGCGGCTTGCAGACAGA
>NW_026000196.1:1522699-1535277 GCF_001458135.2 Marmota marmota marmota
TGTAAATCAATGGATGTGTAACTGATGTGATTCTGCAATCTGTGTATGGGGTGAAGGTGGGAGTTCATAACCCACTTGAATCAAAGTGTGGAATATGATATGTCAAGAAATTTGTAATGTTTTGAACAACCCACAATAAAAAATAAAAAAAAAAAGAATTGTAATGCATTTTGCTGTCATATATAAGGTAAACAATTAAATTAAAAAATTGTTCTTTTTATTTATACATGACAGTAGAATATATTTTGATATATAATATATACATGGCAAATGTCCCTTTTATAATGCTCTGAGTTAAGTGGATAAATATTATTAAATGAAAGTTTTAAATGAAATACTTCATAAATATTGGGAAATATTATTTTTTTGATGATTTAAAAGTGAACCCAAGTCCTGGAAGTATAAAATGATGTTAAATTTTCTCCTAATCTGTTAGATTTGTTCACCTCACACATTACTAGGGCTGGGTTTCTCTTCATTTTGTTAAATCATATTAAGTTGGGAATTACTTGTTACTTACCTCAATAAGATAACCAGAGAGAACTAAAAACAGCAGAAAATTCTGCTCCATTGTATCAATAGCAATGGAATTTTCATCTTCCAAATGAAAATAAGGCGTTATACTAAAGTCTCAATTCATTCTTTCTTTTAGGGTTGATTTTATCAATGATCCCTAATCTTGCAGTTTTTTTCCCCAAAATTTTTCAAGTTCTTCCTACAGATATTTCACTTTTTTTATTTGTTATAATGTTTCATGCAACTTAATAATGGCCTTTTAATTTTTATTTTGTATTGGTACATATTCATTGTACAGAATAGTGGGTTTCACTGTGGCTTTATTCATATATGCATTTAACGTAATTTGTAGCAATTTCATCAGTGACAAAGAAGTTCAAGGAGGCAAAAAACTAATATTGATTAAATTATACCATGTATACCACTCATCTAATCCTCCCAACTATGGTATGGGTTGTGAATTGTTGTTTCTATTTGAAAGATGAGGAAAACAAGGTTATACATCTAAAGTCATGGAGCCTAAGTTTAAATTTGACTTTTTTATCTCCAGGACCAGTTCTCTTTGCTTTGTTTCTCAAAATCCTCCTGTAGCCCCTTTGGTCACACAACCAAGAATAAAATTCTGTTCTTTTGCTTTTAGTCCAATAAGCGTCTATCCTACTACACAGCTTGTATGAAAACGGTAAACAATTTCTCTAACATATTTTCTAAATAAAAAGAATTGGATTGATATGATGGCAGGGATTATTAGATGCCCCCAAACATTTGATTTTACTCCTTCTATAACAATTGAATCCCCAAGTTTTATCTAAGTTATAGCCACCTTGAATAAAGTCAAGACTTCTAAGCCTCCCCAGAAGCCTTGTAGGGGCACATAAATGAGTTCTGCATATGGATAAAAGTGGAAATGGTGTGGCTGACTGTAGGAAGAACTCTTAAGCTGGGAATGTGCAGGATCCTTCTGCTTCTCTCTCCTTGCAGACTGCAATAGAGATGTGCTGGCTGAAATTATAGCAGGCATTCTGGATCACAGGTGGACTGTGAAAATGGAGATTGTGGCCTGTAGCGCAAGAAGAGAAAAGCCTGAGACCTTGTATCAAGAAGCATTGTACCTGGCCAGTGCCTCTTTCTCTTTCAGTGTGAGAAAGAAACACACTATTATCTTATTTAAGACCCAGCTATCCACTTCTTGGTATTTATCCAAAGGAACTAAAATCAGCATATTATAGTGGTGTAGCCATATAGCCACATCAATGTTTATAGAAGCACAATTCAAAAATGTTAAGCTATGGAACCAGCCCAGGTGCCCATCAACAGATGAACAAATAAAGAAAATGTGGTATATATATATATACAGAATAAAGTATTAACCATAAAGAAGAAAAAATTATGGAATTTTCTGATAAATGGATGATATGGGAGAATATCTTGCTAAGTAAAATAAGCTAGACTCAGAAAGTCAAGAGTCAAATGTTCTTTCTCATATGTAGACGCTTGCAAAATAAGGGAAAAAGTGGGGCAGAAATTCCATGAAAGTAGAAGAAAATCAGTGCAGCAGAGGAAGGAGACTGAGGGAGAGGGAGGAGAGATGGGAAAATAGAGGAACTGTAGAATGAAATTGACCAAAATTTATGTTATTTACATATATAAATATACCACAGTGCATTCCATCTTTATATAGAGAGGATCAATTCAAAAAAACATTAAACAAATAGAAGGAGGACCCATAGAGTAGAGGAAGGGAACAGTGGGAAGGAGGAGGGGAGGGAAAGAGAAAGCACTGGGAGCTAAAATGGAGCAAAGAGAAGAAAATGGTGATACCATCAGCTAGAAATAGGGCTCTTAAACTTCACAATTCATCAGAATCACTCACTAGGCTCATTGCTGTATGAATAGGTCAAAATGAACCCAAATATTATGTACAACTATAATACATTTATAAAAATATTTTAAAAGGTACTTCATTTTTGCTTATTATTTTCTTTATTACAGCCAAACTTAATCCTAAGAGTAAAACCTTATAAAAGAAGAATCTGAAGTAGTTATTCCAAATCCATTTTTTTTTCCTGGGGGCTAAAAACAAATGTTTGCTAAAACTAAAGCTGTTTCTTTATTATTTTTCTTTGGAAGTGGTGAAGTTGGACTGGGGCCTAGAAATGATGTCCTGGGGTTTTAACATTTTCATATGGCTTATGCAATAAAAAACAGAGCTTCTGTCTTTTGAGAAGTTTAAGATGAACAGGCTACAAAACAAAAGTGTGGTGTGATATCCAAAGGACAGAAAGTCTAAGGCTGTGTCACTCACCCCAATGAGAACAGTAGGACATGAATTTCTTCAAAATTCATTCACCAGCAATGACTACTACCCTGATTTCCTTGTGAGAATAACTAGTAACCCATAGCACTGAACAACAGTTGATACACCCATCTTTGTTTAGCAGAACAGTATTTATTCCCTACTGACAGGATAGATTCTATAACATTACATGGTGAATTAACAAAGAGCCTCATGTCATTACTTTCATGCAATATACAATTAACTATTTTGAATAACTTAGCTCTTCTACAAAGATAATGGATCAAAGAGAATATATCAGAATTTCAACTGGATCACACAGCAATTTCAGCCCAGATGAATGAGAATGTGGCTTTCAAATAAGGAATAATATTATGGATAATTTATTTTAAAGGCAAAAAAATATATGAAAGAAGGGGGGAAACAAAGAGAAGAAAATGGTGATCCTATCAGCTAGAAATAGGGCTCTTAAACTTTAGAATTCATCAGAATCACTCACTAGGCTCATTGCTGGGTCTTACTCTCAAAGTTTCTGATTCAGTAGATCTGTATGGAGATTATAAAAATCTGCAATTTCTAACAAACCCTGATAAAACCTATGTTGCTGATCCTGGGGCCAAGCTTTGAGAACAATGGACCAAGCTTAGTTGTTCTTATCCAAATGGTATTAATCTTTTACTTGATGTTACTGATTAGTAACATGTACTTATTCTTACCCTGGTCATCAATGACTTTCACATTATTAAATGTCAAGGTCATTTCTGTCCTTTATCTTTTTGATTTACCAGTAGAATTGTACACATTTGATCATTCCTTTCTCTTGAGGCATAGTCCTCAATTGACCTCTGAGTCCTTTTAATTCATTCCTTATTTCTTGACCTCAAATATGTCAGTGCTCCAAGTTTTGATCCTTGGACTTTTATTTTTCTCCAAGTACACTTATTCTTCTGATGACTTTTTCCATTGCATAACTTCTGAATATAATACCTTGTAGAAAATTTTCATATTTATATACCCGGGCTAGTCATATCCTCTGGATGCATAGAAAAACTCACAGAGTCAGCATCTTCTCTTGTATATCCAATGGACACCTTGAACTAATATGTTCAACACTGAACACCCAACTCTCCCCCAGCCTCTCCTGCCGGCCTCTCTACCCATGCTGAATGATGTTCAATGGGCCAAACTTTAATAAGAATCTGCTGACTTTTCTCACTTTTTTCAACAAATTATATCAGTTCTTCCTTCAAAATATATCCAGAATACCACTGCTGTTCCAGCTCCTATTCTACCACAAGTCACTATCATTATTTTTATCTGGAAACTGCACAGACTCCTAGCTGATCCTTTTGCTTTTACCTTCATCTCTCCTATGGGGGCAAAAAGGATCTTTCAAAAATGGGTATCACTTCTTGACTCAAAAGCTTCTTATCTCTTTCAGAGAAAAAAAATTAAGGCCTTTAAAATGGCCTACAAGGTACTAGGTCGGATGAAAGAAGAATCTATCCTCCATTTTTTTTTTTCTGTCCCTTTCTCTGCATTTCCAACCTCATTGACCCTTGCTATTCTGCAAAAATGTGAAACATATTTACAAATTATTCTCTCTTCCTGGAATATTTGCATGATTTGGTCCACTTTTAATTTTTTTATAGTGTAGGGCCCATATAAAACAAAAAGATTTTTCCTTAACCTTAACCTTGTTTCCTGCTATGTTTTTCTCCATGGTTTGTTTTTGACAAAATTGTCTTGTTCAAGTATTTGTGATTGAACTCCCCCACTACATTGGAACCTCTTGAAGATGAGGATTTTGGTTCACTGCTGTATTCCCAGGCCCTGGAGAGGTCTGTGAACATGTAGAGGAATGACACTTATTACATGCAAACTTTGCACTATATTCAGATTAACCGTCTGAAATTGCTGCTGGTGCTGATGATAAAACAAGTAATAATGAAGTTTTCTGGCACTTTTAGTGTGTTTACATATAATATTAATTTCATCTCTACAATCCTTCAGTTCAGATACTGTTATTTACCTTATTATGCAGACACAGAAAAATAAGTTTAGGGAGATGAAATAAAAGTCCAAAAGTCAAAGTCTTTACTCTTCACCATGTCAGTGTACAACCTCAAAGTGAACTCTGTGTGTTCATTCACAAATATTATCATAAAATTTAAAAGTATAATGAGAACATCAAAAGTTATGCAGACTTCTAAGAATTTTCTTATCAAAATTTATAATAATGGTTTACCTACAAATGAGAATGTTAATAAATGAACTTGCCTAAAACAACATCAATTTTGAATAATTGTCAGCTTGACTAGTGAAAAATAATCCTATTACATTGATTTGCATATTTTATTCATTTAGATTAAATATCTGTTGCTGTTGTTGGTTCTCTCCTTGTCTGAATTTCTTGTCAGGGTCATGTCTTAATCTTTCTCTTTTTACTTATGGGTAGAATTGAACACAATTGATCATTCCTCAATTTCTCAAAGGGAAGTTGATGTTTTTAATAATTTTTAAAAAGTATTAAACATGTAAGATGCTAATTATTTATTTCGTATATTTTCAATATTTACTTGACTTCTGTTTGCCTTTCAATTCTATAGGTTACATTTTTTTCATGTGTGGTAGCTTTTGGTTTTAATATAATCAAGTTGATCAGTGTTTCTGAAATGCTTTCTGATAATGATGTCAGAAATCCTTTCACATATAAACACACACTCAATCATGTCTCCTCATTTGTGGAGTTCTTTCTGGAACTAATTCAATTTGTTTCTCAGTGTAATTACTTTTTATTTTTTACTCATGTGACTAACATCTTTACAAGTTAGTAATTTCCATTCATGTTCATATAATTTCTCCTCATTTGTTTAAATTTTATCTCTCTCTGTAAAGTTGGAAAGCTTCCTTCACATAGGGCCAATCACTTTTCTGGTTATGCAATAGCATAGTTAATGTTGCTATCAGGAATGGGTTATTTAAATTTTTTTGCTTTTATTTGTGCATTATAGTTACACATAGTAGTTGGATTCATTTTGATAAAATCACACATGCATGGAATTAAATTTACTCCATTTCAGTCACCCTATCCCTTCCTTCCTCCCTCCCCTTGTTCTCCTTCCTCTGACCCATTGATTTTCCTTTCATTCATTCATTCATTCATTTATTTTGAATTGGTGCTTTATAGATATACATAAAGGTGGAATTCACTGTGATGTATTATACATGCACATAGCATGATTTTGTTAAGATCATTCTGCATGTTCTCCCCTTTCCTGTCCCTCCTCCTTCCCTCCCTCTCACCTTCCTTCTTCTACTTCACTGATCTTTTTTTCTTGATTTCTCCTCAGTGATGATTGCTAGTATCAAGGAAAGCAACTGGTTTAAAATCTCTGTTTTAAAACAGATCATTTTTCTAAAATCTCTTGCAGGGATGTTTAAAGGCTATTTTAGTTGATCATCTTGGCTTATTCAGCTACAGATTCTAATGGCCTGTGTTAATAACATGCCCTTATTTATTTGTTTTTGTTATCTTGGCTAGCACAGTCACTAAAATGCTTAGTATGTGTGGTCATAGAAGAAAGAATATGAAAAAAAATCACCTGTAGAGTTTGTTACAGGAATATGAGGCCAATTCAAAGCCATAAAATATATTAATACATTCAGTAATCACATTGGTAGATTATGGAAAAATATCAATGGGCAAAATATATTTAATAAAATTCAACCTCTTCCTAAGCTTGAAACCAAGATTAGAAATATATCCTTGTTATACTTAATTTTTTAAATGTCATAACAAAGACTATATCTAAAGATGTTATGTATATCTGAAATGTATACCTGTTTACTATTTTAAGATCTACATCCTTAAAGATAAAATAGCTTAAGTCAAAGAAAGCAATTATAATCACTCTATTGGTTTTCATAACATTTTATAGATCTATTTCTCTTTTTTTGATGCTTCCATAATTGAAAACTATGCATTTTATTTGCATTTTAACGTGTATATCATTGGTAATTAAAATTTGAGAAACTTTTTTTATATTGCTACAAAAATGAATTGTCATCTAAGAATCCCTTTTACTGTCAGAAATTTACTGAATTTTACTGTCTTCCTTACCTCTGGTTTTACAGGGCAGTTTCTGTGGCTGTATGTGCAGCTAGGTCTCTATGGTTAATAGAGACTGGGCTTCTGAACCTTATATTTCGAGGACCTAGTTGCCTGGCATCTGCCTCTGCTTCCATGGTCTTACCTGCTGCTATTGTCCTAAGTGCTTAGTCACCAGTCACACAGTCATTCCTAGTTCTGATCCCTGTCCCACATCAGGATCAGTCTCTCTGCTTGGAATATCTTCCTTTTATAGACATCTCCAAATTAATTTCCACTCATCATACTTATCCCAAACCAAGCATCGCCCCTGAAGTATACTGATAGTATTATGTCTTTTTACACTTTCCTACATAATTCTGTGTGTGTGTGTGTGTGTGTGTACGATTATACACTCTCTTTCATTCACTAGCATTCATGTTTCATGAGCAGAGACTGCATTCTGATAACCAATTTATCTTCAAAACTATTTTTTAAATGAATAATGCATATCTTAACTATTAATTTGCATAATTACCCTAACAGCAATTTTAACCTACATCATTATGGTACAAATTTCATTGTTAATCAGCTTGAGGAATTTCTTGTAAATGGGATTCTGTAAGAATGATGAGACCAGGAGGGTAACAGGATAACACCTTGTCCCCAGTCACACAAAAGAGCTCCATGAGGATTTTCATAAGGCACAGAGGTTTTCACTCAATCTTGGAGGCAAAATAACACCCAAAGACAAGGAGAGCTGTTTTAGAATATGGGGCAAATCAGAGAAATTGTATCAAATTTCCCAAGCATGAGGCCATTTCTTGATCTCTGTCGGTGACTTTTAAATTAATTCTCCAGGGACATTGCCACAGGCTTCTAGAGAAAATTATTTTCTGCATTTTCCAATTGTTTTATAATTTGAATGCTATTATTTTCACAACTTAAAGTAAAATGCTAACCAAACTAGAATGACTTTTCACAAAATTTGGAACTTTCACAGAATCCAATTTAGGAAAGATTAAGTTTGAGATAAAACCCCAGCTCTAAAAGGATATTTACTTCTTATTATGTTTGGTTGTTTTTCTTCAATTAGAATATACTGCCATGAATTCATCAGTCACTTGAAATCCTATTTAGAGTGGTGTACTGGAGCTCATTCATAACAGTTTGAGTGTCAAATTTTCAGAAATTTCATGTCATTTTTTTCAAATTCTCAGTAGCTTGGAATCACCCATAGTGGAAGTTTTACACCATGGAAATTGGCAAATGCTTCAAATCAGGGCATTTTTTCCCCTTGAGAGCTGACTCTCAAACATTTACTACCTTACCACTGAAGGAGACCTTGTATGTAAAATCCCCTTGGGCATTTTTAAAGGCATAGCCTTTAAAATCCTTCTCATGTGTGGTTAACCAAAAGAGAATTTGGAATGATGCCCTACTCTATGAATGCCATATTATATTAGTGCTTGACAAAATCAGAGAGGACTTCCCTCTGTAGTGTAGACATATTTGAATATTTTAATGAGCAGTGAGGCAAAATTTTGTCAAAGTTGTACAACTACTCATCTATTTTCTGTGCACATGCTCATGTATACACAGTTGCATGCGCACGCACGCGCGCACACACACACCACTTACAGAATAGTGTGAAGCTCTGCTTGAGTACTAAGCCTTCTGCTTATGAAGTAATTCTTATTTCTTATGTATGGGAAGAGCTAAAGTTCCCATTTTTGTGTGTGGGACAAATAATAAGGGCTTAGGCCATCTTTGTGCAAACAAAAGCGATTATTTTCTCTTAATTCCACTTCTAAAACAAAACAAAAAATTGATTGGTAATAGTGTCATTCAATCAGAACACCATTACCAATGATTAGACATGATGCAATTCAATCAGAATGTTATTTCCTCCGTTGAGGTGAGATTAATGGACATGATCCTTTGCTATCCTTTAATGGCTATGGTAACGAACAAGTTGGTACATATTTTGAACAGAGTTTCTTCCAAAAACTTATTAGCTGTTTCATGTCCATTTGCTTCTAAAAGGGAGAATTGATTTGAGAACAGCACAAACAGAGGCACATGGGACTTAAGTTGAGGGTAATAGTTAATGGTCACAATTTGTTTTCTTCTTTTTCCCCCATGAGTAAAGAACAAAGCATGGAATATACATTGAATGTCAGTGGGGTTCCAGGCCTCTAAAGAGGAATTTGATCACAGGTCTCTTGAAATATTTACACAGTGTAAACATTGGCTGAACTTAGTACACATACTAGTCATGGAAATGGCGGAGTGTAGCACATATCCAGGCCAGCACTACTTTCATCTGTATTGCTGCTCAGTCCTCCTCTGGGATTCCATTGCATATTCCCTACAGCCTGTGTCGCTCGTCTAATGTCTCTACTCTTATTAATCTTTTCCTCTTTTTTTCTAAATAGAGGACCTCTCATACCATCATATCTATTGCAAGAATACCTTTTTATCCACCCCAAATCCCTTGGCTATACTAATTTCATACCCAACAGCCCACCTGAGATTTATATTTGGATTCCACACGACTCCTTGCTCATAAATATATCCCTAAATGGAACTTTCTCAAGCTAGCCCATAGCCTCGGTCTCCATCTTCTCCAACTCAATGCTCTCTTTTCCTGTTTTCCTCATTTTGGTAAATGACACCTCTATTCTTCTGGTTGCTTAAAAATCTGTTAGTCATTCTTTAGAACATACCTCTACCTCATCACTAACCTTCAATTTGTCCCTAAATCCTTTTCATTCTACCTCCTCAAAATGTCTGGAATTACTTTAGCCTCTTAAAGTGTCTCCCTTTTTACACTCCTGCCTTTCTACAATCCATTCTTTAGATAATGGCCAGAAAGATCTTTCTGAAGTAATGTCACTCTCTTGCTAAAAAATGCTTTTAATCTGCTTTCCATTGCATCTTAAATAAATCTAGATTTGGGGGGCTTTTGACTTGCAGGATAAGCTTGCCTTCCTAAACTCATCCTGTGATTTCTCCCTCCTTCACTCCCCTTCAGGCAGATTGACCCTTTTGCACTTCCTTAATTAACCAAGCAAGTCTCTAGCCCACAATCTTCAATCAAAGTATATGTTTTACCTGAATTATTCCTCCCCTTACTGTTTACCTGCCTTTGAGTGCTCATTTGGCCCGCAGCCCATATTACTTTTTCACTGAGAGATCTTCCCTGACTTTACTGTGCATTAGCACCATACCATCATCCTTTCTCATGGCATCTTGATTATTTCTTCACAGAATTTAGCGACTGGTTCTATTACATCCATCTGTGTGTATTTATTTAATGTACTTTCTGGCTCTAATTAGTAGATTTCATGGGAGTAGCAAGAATTTTGCTTTGTTCTCTGTTGAATACCCTTATCCCATACAATATTTGGCAAAGAGTGTTAAGTAATCGTCTGTTGAATGAATGTATTTTCATATGTTCTTGTGAACTTTCTTCCACCATTCCCAATTATGAATACCCATGAAGACGGCGGAGAAAGCTATCACCCTGCAGTGCAAATCCCATCCCTGTGAAGGACAGAGGGAACAGAGGGGGAGTGAGTAGGAAGAGTTTCAATTTTAAGCAAATTTCAGGCAGGCGTATGGCTTCAAAGTCACCTATCTTAGAGGTATCCCATATCTCTAAGAAATAGATTTTTCTTATTCAATGTATTAATTTAATGAATGACAAAGACTTTCCAAATATTAAATCATCTCTGTGTTTTGAGGACAGTTTCCTATTCACAAGAGTATATCATTGTTTTCATATACTATTGGTTTGAGTTTGTTATTAATTTATTTGGAATTTTAACACATGCATTCATGAGTGAAGTAGGGTTGCCACATTTCTTTTCTTATTGTCTTTTGGGTTTTGATATCAAAATTATGTTGGCCTCATAGAATGGAATTAGATGTATTGTTTTCTTTTCCCCCCTCTGGAAGAAACTCTAAGATGAAGACAAAGAGTTTCTTCTAAGTCTGTTCCAATTTTCCTATGAAACCAACTGGACCAAGTGTGTGTGTGTGGTGGGGGCATGTAAAGATGAAAAATTACTATTTCGATTTATTTCATAAGTTTAAAACTACTCTGGTTTTATAATTATTTTGGGCACAGATTTTGTAAGTTACATTTTGTTTATGTAAAGGTTTTAGATTTGTTACCCACTCTTTGATAACAGGTTTTTTTTCTTTTTTCTGCTTAACTTATACTTTTGCATTCTTTTGCATTTTAATACTATTTGTGTCTTGTCTTTTTTTCCTCTTCATCAGACATGCCAGAGATGTTTCTTAGCTCTTTATGAAACAAACAAACAAACAAAAACAGTCTTTGGCTTTGATTGTCTTCTGTATTGTTCAGTTTTATTTCATAAAGTTTTACTTTTATTATCAGCAGTTCCTTCTTCTTTCTTTGCCTTTATACTCTGTTATTCTTTCTCTTTATTTAGTTGGTCATATAGATCATTAATTTGGAAGGCTATTCCTTTTACTGAGACAGTACCTTTCTTCTACCCATAAAAAACTGAAAGAAGCTGGAATGGACTATCCAACATATCTCCATTTAATTGACCAGTCTGGACACTGCAATTCCAGACAAATTCTGGAGCATGATAGTGGACAACCACAAATTTAATCAAATAGCAGCACTAATGGCAATGGCTATGTATAAGTCTTTTCTAGAACAGCATATAAATAGTTCTCTATCCCTCACAGAAGGGAAGAACAGAAACAATTAACATTCACTCAGGATAGAACACAATGCATATTGATAGTCTGATTCCATGGGTACTTTAGTTATCTCACTCTCTGTCAGAATGAAATCTGAAGTCACCTGGATGGCCTGGGACATTTCACAGAACATCACATTAATCTACTTTCTTGATGGATGGCCTTCGGTTAATAGTAACTAGTGAATGAAAATACTCTGATATATTAGTAGGACACATGTATTCTAGAGAGGAAATTTAGGAACTGCCACAGCAGCCAAGAATTTAGCATTATGGTTGTGTGATTCAAACTTCATGTGGTAAGAATTCAGAGATACAATAACTTTTCCTTTGCTCCAAGTTCTCTCCACATAAAGGTTGCATAACAACTGTCAGACCTCGTCAGCAAAAGGAAGCAACATTTTCTGTGCAATTAAAGTCACCAGTTTTCAGTGTATAAACCTGAAGAGGGTTGAGGAAGGCACACGCAGCCAGATGACCATCACCACCCTCAAGATGTTGACCCTTTCTATCATGCTAAATTTTTCTTGTGCTTCTTTGTAGTCAGTCTTCTCTCCACCCTCTGGCCTCTGGCAACTGCTTTTTTACTTTCTTTTATGAGATTTTTACTCATTTGAGAATTTCATATAAATGGAATTAAGCCTTTAGACAATGAGTCTTTTGAGTCCATTTATTTTTTTAAACTTAAGATAATGCCTTGGAGATTCATCCATAATGTTGCATGTGTGTCAGCAATCTGTTGCTTTTTATTACTGTATTCCATGACTCATTTAAAGATATTTGGTTGTTTCCTTTTCCTCAAAAGGAAAGTGATTTGCCCAGATTCACAACAGCCTGACCTAGTTTCAAACTGTAATATCCTGGGTTTTGGAGGTAGGGGTTGTTTGTTTATTTGTTGTTGTTGTTTTTTTTTTTTTTTTTTTTTTTTTTT
>NW_026000196.1:1535302-1543751 GCF_001458135.2 Marmota marmota marmota
TTTTTTTTTTTTTTTTTTTTTTTTTTTTTTTTTTTTTTTTTTTGCAAACTCAGAGATCCAACACAGGGCCTCACACATTCTAGATAAGTGCTCTGCCATGGAGCAACATGTACAGGAATTTTTATTTTATTTTGAGATTAAATAAAATAAAAGTTGCCAGGCTGGCCTTGAACTTGTGCTCCTGCTGCCTCAGCCTCCTGAGTAGCTGGGATTACAGGCATGCACCACCACATCTGGCTAAATCTCCGGATTTTCTAATCTAGAAAATTCCCACTCCTACCCCCAATTTTCCTGTATTGAAAGCTATGGAATTCCCTGAATATACTCTTCAATTAATTCACATTAGGACTTGTTAAGAACAAGTTAAAGATGAATGAATTTAATTGTGGCGCTAGGCAGGTCTCAAGCTTAGCAGCAGCTCCATCCTGTACCAGTCCCCCCAAATTATGCTGAAACTTCCCTCAACTCTCTATGGGTATAAAGACTAAGAAGTTGAATCTCCAATATTGGTGCATATTATAAAAATTGCATGTATAAAAATTATAGATGCTGGCTAAAGCAAAAACAAAAGAAAAATCAAGAGACACAGAATACAAAAAGAGGAAAATAGTTGAACCTATACTTTCCAATACGAAGATTGTGATATTGGTTTGTTTGTTTTTTTAAATACTCCGGCTTTGTGTTTCTATTTCACATTTTTACTTTAGGGGAAATTATCTATTCAATTGGCAAATTGGAAATTAGTGGAGAAATTGCTTACAACTTGTAATGAAAAGGGATCTTTGCTTAACTGAAATTAGAACCAGTATAGATCCTGCTTCCAGATTCCCATTTTAGAACCCTTAACTTTGATGTGCATGCTACATGCTTTCTATTTATAAGGGTTATATCCACTTACAGTGTTATGTAGATGTCTGGTGCTATCTTTCCCCATGCAGAGGTGTATCATTGTTCTTTCCTGGACTCCATTCCAATGCACTTTTCATGTTGGCTTCCTGCCAAGGCACAGCATCTCCAAGGAAACCTGGGGCTGGTTGCCATGGACACTCCCTTTACTGATAAGTCACATCACACCTCTCCATTTCTAAACACACCCACAAAGCAAGTCCTTTGAGCAATCAGACAATTCTATTCATTAACATTTCCAAGCCCCCCAAGTTCACATCCCTTCCAAGTACTAAGTATAGCCATGCAAAGGGGTCTTGGAAATATTTGTATAGGTCCAAACCAGCATGGAGTGAAGCTATCCTTCTGTAATTTGTTTTTGTGCCATGGGAAGGAAGTTAGCTTCAGCAAATATCAAGCCTGAAGTGGAGCAACTGCTCAGGAGCAATCAGAGCCGAAGGAGGGGGTGGGGACAACACACAAGATCTGGTCCTCACAGTGTCAACCCTGGTTCCCACTTGATTCAGGTCATGCCCCTCTGCTTCCCCTGGTGATTTGCAAAGGTACTGTGATCACCTGCAGGGATCATTCTTCCAATCTTCCAAGCGGGATAGAAGTTCAACTCGTGGCCTTTTATATCATGAATATTTTGTTCATGATTTAATACTGATCAGAAACAATATGTCACCTTATTACTATCTCATGGATTTTTTTCTCCTAATCTCTTTAGTATGTTAGCATTTTTTTTCTTAGCAACTCATGAAAGTTTTTTTTTTTTTTTTTTTGTCCTGGAGAGCTCTTGGTAGTTGAAAGTAGGTTTTACCCAGAATCTTTTGACCCACTCAGCTTTCTATCACCTAACATTTTGAGCAATCAGCTTACCTAATGTTTCTTGCTAAATGTAAATTCTACAACAAAACTAAAAGAGGCAGGCTCTTTGTGGTTTAGATGGTTATACAGCCACACCCTTTTGGAGGTCTTTACTCACTACTGTGAGACAAAGAACTTCAGGCAGGGAGCTGGTTTTTCTGTCAACACACATATATGAGAATTTACATATTTAAATGTTTAACATAAACCAGTAACATATACAAACATAGAGGAACTGTACACTCCAGATTGTTAACATTTGTATCCTTATGGGGGGGGCGTGAAATTGGAGCATGGATGGAAGATTATTATTCTGTATTTTAAATATATCTGTATTGTTGGAGTTTTTTTCCCCCAATGGGAATGTATCATTTTTGTAGTTAAGTAGGAAAATTATTTTTAAAGAAAATCAATAGTAAATTTTCTTTTTCTCCTTGAGCATACAATTAACTGCTATAAATGTGAAAAAATCAAAAGCATACTAGTGAGGAAGGTGTGTGTTTTGGCTTGCCAGAAATCACAGGCCAAAGATTACTGTACTTAGAGTAAGAAGGGATGCAACCTGATGCCCCTCATTCCTTTGCCCCTCCCAAACATTGACAGGAAGGACTGAAGTAGTGTTTAAACAGAGGAAAACCTGCTCCAGGATTCAAAACCAAGGAAGAATGGCATTTGAATGGAACAGTCATCAAGGGATATATCTGCTAGGGATGCTGTCTGTGAAGGACGAACTGCATACTTTTTTTTCCTGAACAAGCAGTGCTTTATGGCAGGCA
Organism: Marmota marmota marmota; assembly: GCF_001458135.2. Taxonomy (NCBI): domain Eukaryota; kingdom Metazoa; phylum Chordata; class Mammalia; order Rodentia; family Sciuridae; genus Marmota; species Marmota marmota. The sequence goes on from NW_026000196.1 coordinate 1,537,834, forward strand.
GTGAGAAGATGTCCTGGGAGAAACGGAGTTCACATCCCATCAGATGAAGATCTGAATCAGTGGGTATGTGTTCCAGGGACTCTGAAGCAACAACTTAAACCCAAAGGGAGAAAGGCAAGCAAAACCACAAGGAGCAGAACACTAGAGGTGTGCAGCTTGTGGAGCTGTCTTTACCCAGGGTAGGAAACTGGAAGCAGGGACCCTAGAGAAGAAAGGAGACTGGATAGATAGAGCATGCTTATCTGACTCAGGGCCCAAGCAAGCAGAGGAATCATGGAGTCTGATGCTCTTCGTGTGGTCACAGCACTTAGTGGGGAACAAAGCCTTCCACAACCCAGCCTTCCTGCTTAAGATGCAAAAGGATTCCAGGTCTCCAGCTGCATAGTTTTGACTCATATTTCCTCTTCATGTTATTGCTGACTGAATCTGCCAGGGATTTGTCTGCTATTTTGTTTGCTGCTTCTTCCTTTTTTTTAATTTTCAAAGAACTGGTTCTTTTTCTGTCTTCTGATGCCTTAATATTGAATTTGTCAGCACATATTCCTCCCTCCTACTTTCCTTGGGTTTATTTTGAAGTTCTTTTACTAACATTTTGAGGTGAACGCTCACATCATATTTATATTCTTTCCTGTTTAATAATACAAGTGGTAGAGGACTTATGAATTTTATATTGAACAAAACTTTGAGTACATATAATAAGTTTTGATGCAAAATTGTATTTGTCTTTATTTTCAACGTAGTCTGTGAGTGCTTGTTTTCCTTTCTTATCCAAGAACAACTTGAGACTAGTTTTAATTTAAAAGCAAATAGGATTTCTATTTGACCTATTTTTAATTTCTTAATTTAATGCTTATGAATGTGTTTAAATTCTGATTTTTCAAAATGTATAGAGATTGTCTTCCTAATATAATACATCATCAATTTTTCTTACAAATGTTTAATGGGAACTTGAAAAGAAATATATTCTCCATAGAGATAAAAAAAATATTGGGTCAGCCACCATGTTGCATACCTGTAATCCCAGAAATTTAGTAGGCTGAGATAGGAGGATTGCAGGTTCAAAGCCAGCCTCAGCAACTTAGCAAGAAACTGTCTCAAAACAAATTAATTAAAAAAAAGGGGCTGGGATGTAGCTCAGTGGGTAAGTGCCCCTGGGTTGAATCCCCAATACCAAAAAAACAATTGGTAAGACATTTGTTGGTTATTTGTTTTACCTCAGTGTCAAGGAGCTGAATTAGTAATATTCCTTTATTCATGACACACCATCATTATTAGTTCCATCCAGACTCTGTTATTTCAGCTAATCTATTCTTCTCTTCTTCCAGAGATAATCTAATACATTTGCAAATGTTCTTTGGAATGTTGTATCTTCATAAATGTGATGTTGATTTATGCATGTGCATTTTAAATGTGTATAAATCTTACCAAACTGCAGATTTAATTTCATTTGTCAACTGTTCTCACTCAGCATTGCCTTTTAAGATGTATCTGTGTGATTCCATGTTTTTCTCCCCAGTACTGTTATCTGCTGCACACTTTAGTATGCTTTCATCACATTTAATATTTTGTTTTGTTTATTTTATATTAGACCCATGTGTTCCAACTGTCCACTCCTACAAACAAATATTATGATAAACTACCTCAGATGAAACCCTTCCACACCTGTGTTGAGTTTCTTTTGGGTAGGGTATTTCAACCTCAGTATGACTGACATTTTGAGCTGGATACTTCTTAGTCGCTGGGGATTATCTTGGACATTGCAGGATGTTTAGCAGCACCCTTGACTTCTACCCAATAGAAGCCAGGAACATCCCTACAGTTGTAACAACCCCAAATATCTGCAAACATTGCTAAGTGTTCCTGAAGGAGTGAAGCCATCCTCAAAAGATATGAGGTGTTTCCCCAAAACTTATGAGTGAGGCATGGAGAGAATTTTTGGAGATGAAATGATTATGAGAATCTTAACCTAATCAGTGGATTAATCCACCAACATGGATTGACTGGGCAATTACTTTAGGCAGGTGGAGTGTGACAGGAGCAGATCTGTCACTGGGGGGTGACTTTGGGTTTATTTTTTTGTCTCTCTGCTCTCTGATTGCCATGCTCTGAGCTGCTTTCCCCCGCCATGCCCTTCTACTGTGATGTTCTGCCTCCTGTAGGGCTCAGACCTAGGGAGTCAGCCAACCATGGACTGAACCTCTGAAACCATGAACCCTAAATAAACTTTTCCTCCTCTGGTTGTTCTTGTCAGGTTATAGACACAGCAACAAAAATGCTGAATAAAACAAGCAGTCTCAGGAATGTACTCAGGAAAGTTAATGACAGATTGTATATCAGTAATTTCACCCTGGATGATCAAAGTGCTCCCACCAGTAGGAAGAGTGCTGCTGTTGTTATAATTTAACATCCTTTAATTTTCTTGTTTAATTTATTTGGTGAGTGTAAAGTGGAATTTCCTACCAGATCCTGGAAAAGGTGTGGGGTAGGGGTGGAAGGAGAGAAGATGATTACTGGGTATAGGGGTACAGTTGATTAGGAAGAATAATATCTAAGGTTTTACAGCACAGTAGAATAATTAGTGTTGACAACAATTGATTGTATATTTCAAAATAGCAAATAGAGAGAATTTTGAGTGTTTTCAACACAAAGAAAGGACAAGTGTTTGAAATGAATATGTCAATTACCCTGATCATTATACATTGTATACACATGCATGGAAAAGTTACAATGTACCCCCATAATATGTACCCACATAATGTGTGATTGCCAGTGATATCAAACATCTCTTCCCACTAGTTGGCCACTTCAGGTCTCCTTCTATAAGTTGTCTTTTCATATTCTTTACCCATTTTCCTCTTGTGTAGCCTATATTTTCTCTCGATGAGTAAATATATTCTCCTGGTCTTTCAGTTGTTAATTTTATCTGCAGTGCCTTTTATCAGGCAAAAATCATAAATTTTGATATATCTAAATTTTGACTTATAAAGTTTTGTGGTTTGAAAAGTTCAAAAACACCTTCCAAAAGTAAAAAAAAAAAATAACTTTTACGTATCCATCTAGAGTCAAAGTTTGTATATATTGTGTGATAGGAATTCAATGTGATCACCTAGCTTTGCTGAGAGCTGGCAGTGCAGGGCTTGCTCAGAGTACATCTGGGACAGAACAGATCCCCTCCAATTCTCTTCCAGTGAAATCTATACATCAGCCTTGCTGGTACCTCTAGGTACCTTCTGCTCCATGTGGTGTTTCCCCAGGAGCTTCCATAACATATCCATCCATCCACCTCCCTCTTCTTTTTATGGAGTAAATTAACATATATCAATGTACAAAGGCCACCTTGGTCTTACAGTGTAATAGTTTTTGTCTTGAGTATTATATTTTCATGGTTCTAGTTTAGTTCTTTTGCGATCATTTGTCAAATCCTTGCCTGTCATATATGTGTGATGTGTATATATACACATTCTCAGCTCTTTTGTGTTGGGTGTCTTTCTTAATAACTTATTTTTTTTTTCTATAAGAAAGAATTTGTCATTCTATGGGAAGCTCTAGCCCATTTAATGTAGCTATATGCCTGAGGTACATTGTTTACAAGCTTCTTATCTTCTTCTATGCAGAATTTTATTATCTGTTTCTTTGTTGTTTTTAACTTTATTTCCTAAATTTAAAAAAAAATGTTTTCTATCTTCTTCTACATTAATTTTTTTGGGTTCAGTATATTAGAAATTTTATATCCTTTTTTAGAATAACCAATAATCTAAAATGCTCAAAGCTCATCTTTAGCTAACTTATCTATATTTTTGTTTGTCTCCTATTTTAAAGCAACAATTGTTCATGCTTCTAATTTTCCATGTGCCTCTTCTCTAGTCGACTGTCTGATAATATAACCTGTAGTTTTGAATTTAAACCGTTATTTATAAATTATATATCAATTATAATGAGTAGTTTTTCATTTCAAAAATTATTTTCAGAATGTATTTTTCATCAAGCCTCTCAATCTGCTTTACTGATATTTTATGTATCTGTTTAACTTTCACACACACACAAAAACTGAAGATGAGTTTCAGACCATCTACTCCTGCTATCTTATGCTAAGTCTTTAGTTTTTTCTTCAAATTGCTTATTTCTTTAAGTTATTAACCATTTTATTACTAAACCCAGGTTCAAGGATGTTCACTGCTCAAAAGCCAATATCCTGAGGTTGAGAGTTGATGGGAAGGACTAGGGTTTATTCAGGCTGGCATCTTGAATATAGAGGAACATCATCCTCAAAACTCCATGTAGTGGGAACTCAGGGGTGAAAAGGGCTTTCACAGGGAGGGGAAGAAGTAAAAGTACCAAGACAGAAAGGTTATCTGCTGAGCAGGGTCTTTGACATCCAAGGAGTTTGTCTCCTTTTTTTTTTTTTTTTAATATTCAAGATCACAATGGACCTCAACCTCCTGGGACTACTTCCTGTGATTCTTTTTAGACACATACATTGCTTTTATTTAAGGTGAACCTCACAGCAATTTACATGTTTTGTGATAGTTGATGCACAGGATTAAAAGAACAAGGAGGACTTCTTTTACACATTTTGATGTTATCTGAAGGTTATCAGAGGTTCTGGCTTCTGCAAATCTAAAGTTGCCATGTAAGCCATTTATGTCGGGCTTCTCTTAGAATTTAGAATGCTTGGCAAAAAGGTGGGAACATATTCATTGCAAAAAGATCAGGGAGGTAGAACAACCTTGTAGAAGGGCAAAAGGAGGGGAAGTCAAACTCTGCCAAGGACAACTCCCAAAGGATCAGTCACTGTTATAAATATTGTCTGTCTCTTCCCTAACCATATCCCATCCTCACCCTGATTCTTGTACTCTTAATTTTTGCTCCCTCTTCATAGATTTTGTCTGTATTAATCAGTTCTCCAGAGGAATAGAATCAATAAGATGTGTGTATGGACAGAAAGATTTATTTTAGGAAATTGGTTCATACAATTATGGAGTCCAGCAAGCCCAGAATCTGCAGAGCAGACAGGCAGGCTGGAGACCCAAGTAGAGTCAATGCGGTGGCTCCAGTTTAAAGGAATTCTGCTAGTAGAGCTTCTTTTTGCTTGGAGGAGGTCAGTTTTTTTTTTAATTAAACTGATTAGATGAGACCCGCCCACATAAGAAAGGGCAATCTGCTTCTTACAAATTCCACCAATTTAAATGTGAATCTCATCCAGCAAGTCCATCACAGAAATGTCCAGAGAAATACTTGATTAAATATCTGGGCACTGGCTCAGCCAGGTTGACACATAGAATTTACTAGCACAATGTCTGATCCCAGGGACTATTTAGACAAAAACACGTGAATGCCATGTTTAACTCTTGCATATTAGAAAATGTTTCCAGGTGCCATCATGGTTGAAAGATGATATTCATGGGAAATAATACCTGGAACACAATCTTTTCCCCACAAAATTGGTAGTTATTTCTCTATTGACTTTTGATGCTTTGTCAAAAATAATCTATAATTAGCATGTGTTCAATAAATATTAAAAGATTTCCTCCTGAGAAAAAAATTCTAACATTTGTGTTGACAAAGAAATGTGGGGAGATGGCTGGGGAAGATGGCGGCGAGGGGAGTGCATTGCCCCCGTGTGCTGCTTCACTGTGTGGGAGTATGACAAGTCAGGACGGCTAAAGGATATCTTGTTAGGAATTTCCAGCAATAGTGGGGTGCTCCGGAACCTGGAGGAAGGATTTCCATCGCACGAGGATCGGCTACGGGGACTCAAACGCAAGAGGTTTGTCGCACGGAGGGTAACACTGCTTATTCAGCAAATCGCCCTGCGGCTAGAGTCTGCAGCGTGCGCTGGGAAACGAGGAGATAGCGACGCAGGGATACAGCGCTGCAGTTTCTGCCAGCCGTGCAAGCACCGTACTCAGGGCTGAATT
>NW_026000196.1:1547426-1604170 GCF_001458135.2 Marmota marmota marmota
TGTAAATCAATGGATGTGTAACTGATGTGATTCTGCAATCTGTGTATGGGGTGAAGGTGGGAGTTCATAACCCACTTGAATCAAAGTGTGGAATATGATATGTCAAGAAATTTGTAATGTTTTGAACAACCCACAATAAAAAATTTTAAAAAAAAAGTAAAAGTGAAATGGAGGAATAAAAAAACAATCACTACTTTTGTAGAAAAAAAAAAGAAATGTGGAAGAAGACATTGTTTTTTAATCAGTGTAAATGAGGGGAGATTTGGCAAATAAAACATTGAAATACAAATCTCTAAAAATTAAAGGAACAGTGGCTCAAGGACAAACATGCAGATCATTGAAACAGATTTATTTTAAAGATAACATTATAAGTAATGTTGATAAAACATAAAACACTTAACATATGGAAGTTTGAGAACTTACCTATGGTGCAAAGAAAACTTGTTTTGGTTATCAGATTCTAAATAAAAGTATATTTTTGATTGATTTATAATGTTTGAAAAGTTAATTGAATGTCAATTAACTAGAAACAGATATAATTTCATAATATATAAATTTGCAATGAAGGTAGCCTAACTCTGACAACCCTGTCTATCGACCTTGACATGTACAAAATGATGTTTCAGGCACAAGGAGCATAATGGTAAGCAAGACAGTTTGTGATCCCTGCCCTGGCAGAACTTGCACCTATTATATATCATTAAAATCTCTAAGGATAACCAAACAGGAAAAAAATCACATAATATATTTAAATACTCGGTGGTTTAGACATGCAGAGGAAGGGATGAGTGACTGATGTGAGTAATCATGTAAATTATGACCATGAAATAGATTTACTGTAAGAAACAGGAAAAATGGAAACTTATTTTCAGTTTCAGTGAAATTCAAAAGTGCATGTATGAAAAGATCTGAAGTGAAAAAATTGTAGATTTCAAATAAGAAATAAAATATAAACAGAAAATTGAATAAGTGCAAAAAAAAACCCTGAAACAATTAGAAAAACATTTTCAAGAAATACTCCCAGAGCTCAAAAGAGAAAGACAAAAAAGATATATGCAAAGGAAAACTAGACAAGCTGTAGGGGACAATTGCAGGAGACTCAATGTGGCCATGACACTAGGAATTCAGCAGCCTCCTTGTCAGTTTCTGCTTCCCTCCATGACTCCGTCCTTGTTCCTTCGAAAAGAAGAGATGAGATGACTTTGACCCAGTTCCCAGAGCTGACCCAGCACTTGACATCATCCCATCTCTTTAATTATCCCCATAGCTCTTGCCTCCTTTCCCAAGTTTCAAACCACCAAAAAGCTTCAAATCTGCTCACTCCTCAAGTTTAGTTTCATTTGAACTTATTTGGAACGAGCCCATCAAAAATATAATAGGAGTTCCAAGAGAAGAAAACGGAGCAGATGGAGAAGAAATGATAAAAGAAGTTAAAAAAAATGTTTCTCTAAAATTCAGAAAGTCTTCTAAAGTTAAGGGCTAGTAGCAGAGAAGCCTTTTTAGTGTGTGTGTGAGGTCAGTGTTAAGATATCTTCTAACATTTAAGGGCTGAAACATTGTTCCTTCCATGAACAATCACTCAGGAAATAGCTTAACCTAATAGGCAAGCAAAAATTATAAACTCAGATATGTGTTCTGAAAGCAATGGTGACAGATTATATGTGTTTAAACATTTATTGTTGATGTGATGAGATTTAATATAATTATTCACATGTTAAAAAATAGTATTACTGGTTATGAGATTCTCCAGAGAAACAGAACCAGTAAGATAAACATGTATGTACGTATGTACATAGAGAGATTTTGAAGAATGTGTTCACGCGGTGGTGAGGATCAGCAAGTCTGAGACCCACAGGACAAAGCAACAGGCTGGAAACACAGGCAAGACTAATTGCTATACTCTTGAGCCAGAATTTCTTCTTTTCTGGGAAACTTTACTTTTTGCTCTTAAGGTACTCAATTGACTGGATGAAGCCCACCCCCATTAGTAACAGTGATCTTACTTAAAATCAACCCCTCATGGATGTTAACCACATCTATGGAGCACCTGAACAGTAGCACTCAGGCTAGTGCTTGACTAAATAATGGGGTGCTCTAGTCTAGCCAATTGTAAACCCTAGAATAGCCATCATCACTAGCAGTAGCATTTACTGAGTGCTGCCTAGGTACCCCAGAGTGTTCAAAACTCACACCTTAGCTCCTCATCACAGATACCTTCTAAGGAAGTCACTCACATTATTCCCATTTTAAAGAAAGGAAAACTAAGGCACAGAGAGATTATGTAGCTGAAACAGAGTTGTGCAGTTAGTAAGACATAACTAGGATATGAACCTGAGAGTCAGTCTGCTGAGCCCTCTCAATTAACCACTGTCCTGCATTGTCAAGAGTAGCCTAGTCCTAAATTCACAGATTAAACATACAGAAAAGATACTGGAAGGGGGCTGAGATTGGGGCTGGGGCTGGGGTTGTGGCTCAGGGGTAGAGTGCTCCCCTTGCACATGTGAGACCCTGGGTTCAATCCTCAGCACCACATAAAAATATACGAATAAAATAAAGGTATTGTGTCCAACTACAACTAAAAAATAAATATTTCTTTTTAAAAAAGATACGGGAAGGCTGGGAAAGATAAGACCTGATTAGTGTCTTGCAAAAATCTTGAAGTTAGTAGAAACATGCATTTCATTTTATTGCTTTAATGTTAAAAATGAAATATTAACCACTAACAGAAGTTATAATATCCAGCCACTAATGCACTAGAAGAAAAATATAGACATATATAAGATAAAACAGAATAAAAGCAGGAAGACCAAACATATTATTAATCACAATAAAGTGAATGAGTTTAGTTTCTCTTTTATAAATTGAAGACTTTGGAGGAAAAAAAGTAAAATGTGAATATACTTTACTATTTTAATATATATTTATTTTTATGTTATTTTGTACACATATGACTACATTATTCATCACACAATATGATAGTTTAAACAATAAAATAATATAGTATGCATTATGTATATTAACAATGCCAGACATGCAAGAAAGACCTGGAGATATAGTGAGGTGCTTTATTTCTCTCCTCACATTCTTTGACAATCAAGAAGGACAATTTAAAATAAAAGATTTGCATAATGTAAACATCTAAACAAATTTAAATGTTAGTGATATTGATATATATACACACACACACATACACACACACACACACACATACACACACACACAGAAAGCCTGTATATACAGAGAGAAAGAGAAAGAGAGAAATGTTTCTCATTACATGAGAAAGCATTAGTGTTGTATAAAGATGTTATAAATCAGTAAGAAAAAACACAGGACTCTAATTTAAAATGATTAAGAAGCTAATGAGATGAGAAATACAAATAAATAATACAGACTATTCAGTCTATTAATAACAGAAATTCATTTTATCAGAAATTAAATATAATTTTAGCTCACAAATTAGTAAATCTCTTAAAATATAAGATGATTCATTGCAGCCAGGGGTGTGATGAAACAAAGATTCTTTTGAACTTATTTTGAGATTTCAAATTATCTGTATTTCCTGGAGGCCTATCTTATATGAAGAGACTCAAAAATGTTCATGTTCTCTAAGCCAATATTTCTATGCTCTCAGATTGTCTCCAAAGAAGTAAAATTCACACACACACACACACACACACACACACACACGTACCCATGTGTATATGCATACACACATGTATAACATGTATAAAGATGTTCAAACAAACACTAACACTTCCATCCACAGGATAAATTCATGGGGAATATCAAAGTTCTGTTTCTGAAGATATTTAATAAGAAAAAAATGTGAAGAAACAAGAAAGTTATAGCAATGTATTTTGCAATATGTGAACGTTTTGGGCTGAGGATATAGCTCAGTTGGTAGACTGCTTACCTCACATGCACAAGGCCCTGGGTTCGACCCCCAGAACCACAAAAGAAAAAAGAATCGCAACAGCATGTGAATGTCTTGTGAAAATCTGTGGTATATATAATATACAAGCTTTTACAAAGTTTTAAAATAGGTGAGTTTTTTGTGCACTGAAAACAGCACATTTGACTATTCACAGTGATCAGCCACGAATGATGGGACTAAGGATAAGTCTTCTTTTCTTCTTAACTGCTTAAATCGTCTCCAGTGGACATTTTCTACTCTAATAATTATTACAAAATGTTATTTTTAAAAGTGAGTCATCTGGTTTGATAGCATCTCTGACAGATGGCATGCCAGCCTGAACATGTCCAGTGTGTAGGGGTCTCAATATTTCCCAGATCAACCATTCCACCATGTGACAATTATAATGATTAGAAAATGTCTCTTCTATTGAGCCAAAATCTGTCTCCCGTTAATTCTATCTGTTGGTCAGAAGTGCATCTTTTCTTCCATATGGCGAGTTCTCGGCTATTGAAGAAAGCTGTCATGTCAGCTCTATTTTTCCTGGTTAAATTTTCTTAGCTTCTTCAATAATCCTCAAAATGGATAACAACTAGCTCATTGGCTCTGGAGTTAGATAAGAACATGAATTAGTGTGAATATACTATGTATACAACCAGAGATATGATATGTGCTCTATATGTGTAATAAGAATTATAATGCATTCTGCTGTTATATATAAATTTTTAAAAAAGCTTGATTACTGGAGTTAATTCTGCTATGCTAAAGAAAAAGACTCCATCTTCCTGTGGTTATTTCTCCAACCCCAACCTGGTCTTCATAACAACCATTCATCAGAGACAATAGGATGTAGCAGAGTTCTTGATCTTGCTTTGCCCCTTCTCCCCTCCACAGCCAGATCTCACTTTCCTCCCCATCATCACGATGAAATGCCATTCCTTTGTCTTGTTCAAGGCTGAATTGGGTGGTGTCTACTGGTACAATAGAAATTTGTACATTTGAAAGGTATCCTATAGCCTGCCAAAAGCAAGTGTATGCTATCCATGAGTAGAAGCAAATCTAGAAGAAAAATAGAGACGGTGATAGGAGGATCTGAAGTTTCAGAAATTTGCAATAAAATGATGTCTCTGCAATTATTAAAATTGGTTTCTCAATCATATGTTCGCAATTTCTGCTGTGCCCTGTAAAATTATCACTAAGTGGTCCCTTGAAAAAATGTCTATAGGCATTTACTCTAAGATCTCAGTTGAAGCAATAGAATTCCCATACCTAAATTAGTGGGGGATATTTCATGCCTTCAATTTTTCTTATTTCTCTTAAAAAATGAGTGTCACATCAAAGAGATTAAATGGATTATTTTGAATATGTTTTTTTATGATAAGGGTCTTAGTGATCCTAGGGATAAAAAGGAAAAAACATCCACACAGCTGGCTACCTGCTGTTAGAAAAATCTCAAGCCTGATAATCATAGAAGTTTCAAAAATATCTCCTGAGGTTTGCATCTCTTTTTATCTTTCCACCTTTCATAAGTCCTTCTAGTTAGAGAAACTGGCAGCATACATCTTTGAGGACAAGAAGCAAGACAGATAATAATAATAATAATAATAATAATAATAATAATAATTTGAATAAAATTGTTTGCAAGAACAGAAACTCCATTTCAACAGAGCAAGGTATTCTCAGTTGTTTTCTGTCTGTAGGTGTTAGGGTCTGAATGTTTATATCCCCCCAGCCAAATTCAAATATTGAAATCTTAACTCCCAATGTGATAGTATTGGAGACTTTGGGAGATGTATTATTTCATAAGTGTGGAGCTCCCGTGAATGTGATTGTGCCCTTAGAAATCCTAGAACATTTCTGTACCTTTTCCATCACATGAATATTCAACAAGAAGAGAGCTGACAATGAACCAGAAAATGGACCCTCACTAGACAAATCTGTCAGCACCTTGACCTTGGACTTCTCAGCATCCAAAACTGTAAGAAATGTTTGCTGTTTAAGCTACTCAATCTAAACAGTTCAAACAGACTAAGACCACAGGGGTAATGGCATGCATAAGCCAGGGTTGCAACAGGACCAGAGAACTCCATGTGAATAATGACAGATGGTGGAAAGAGAACCAAAGGGGAATATTGCAGCATCCAGAAACTAGCAAGAGTGGGAGGCTGTTATCTAAGAGTTTGGTTGACTTTGGATAATGTTACCAGAGTCAATTAGGAGCCAGAGCAGAGATGGAAGAGCCCCAGCAGGATCTGTAGTCACTAAGGACGCAGCTACTCTTTGCATCTCTGTGCCTGACAAGGGAGAAAATGGCAAAGGGATACTATGATGTTTCTCTGTTAGCTTTTCTGTCTCTTTAAGATGCCTCTGTTAGTTGAGTCCAGCTCAGGAAGGAATCTGACTTAGCTAATCTAGGAGGGTCTGGGTGAGACAGTCTATCATGGTCAGTCTTTGAGTCAAGAGCAAGGGAGTATATGGCTCCCAGCATGGGTGGGAGTGGCTAGGAGGTCAAATAGGTAATAATCAGCTCAGCGTGTTCTTTGCAGAGATGCAGGGAAGAAGTAAAAAGTTTCTACAGAGCTTTGCTTGACCTTGTTAGAAAATGATAGTTCCCTGCACAACAAATCTAATTTGAGTGCCTACCAAGAGCTTTGTATCCTCAGTTGTGTGCAGGGAAAATGGAGTTTAACAATGACTGTAGTCATCATCATTGCCCCTGAGATGCCTAAAGCTTACTGGCCAGGAGGCAACATGATTCTGGAAAGCCTGGTACTTAACACCTATCAGGAGTAAGAAAGGATGGGCTTCTCTTCTGCCAACTGGAGAGGAGAAAAAATCTCTTGGGCAATGCCTCATGAGCTGGCATTTGTAATGGTCACATTATCTATAAAGACAAAGGTCTTGCAGGTTTTTCTTATCCCCAAGGACAAAGTTCATGTTTTCCAACTTGGCCACTTCCATGAGAAAAGGGAGAAACACGCATTCCTTGGGTTAAACACAATGAAGGTAGATGCCCATGTTCAGAAACTTCATCTGTGTTGTGGGTAGCTCACGTGATGATGTGAGTTACTACTTGCGATGTGTCCAACCCCAAGATGACACAGGTCCTGGTGTTAAAATGAATTTCTGTTTCCTGTTGTCTTCATAAGTTTAATGATAATTATGGTCCAAGTCAAGCCATCTTCTAAAGGGGCTCCCTGTTTTATCTCTGAGAGAAGATAGACCAGCAGTGGGACATTATATTCATATCTTTCTCAGTCAGATATGTGGCTGATTTGTTGAAGAGCTCCTCCAGAAAGATTTGCACCCGAAGCTTTTTAAGTGCTTATCAGATATGGAATAAAAACCCATGGTTCCTCTTGCCAGCGACTGTTTGCCACGCAATGCTTCCAGTGCTCAGAGCCTGCCCCCTCTGCCCAAGCCCTCCCAGTGGCCTTCACTAGGCATTTCTTTCTTTCTTTTTTTTTTTTCTACTTTTATCATTTTATTTATTTATTTATTTTTAATTGATTTTATTTTTTAACTACATGACAGTGGAATGCATTACAATTCTTATTACACATATGCAGCACAATTTTTCATATCTCTGTATTTAAAGTATGTTCACACCAATTAGTGTCTTCATACATGTACTTTGGATAATGATGTCCATCATGTTCCAATGCCCTTCAGTGGATGAATGGATTTAAAAAAATGTGGCATATATACACAATAGAATATTACTCGGCAGTAAGAGAGAATAAAATCATGTCATTTGCAGGTAAATGGATGGAGTTGGAGAAGATAATGCTAAGTGAAGTTAGCCAATACCCCCCAAAACAAATGCTGAATGTTTTCTCTGATATAAGGTAACTGACTCATAGTGGGGTAGGGAGGGGGAGCATAGGAGAAATAGGCATTTCTTATTGTGCACCCTGTTCTGTAATCTCTTGGCTTGCCTTTGATTAAAAGTATTGTGGTTAATGATTTTCTTTGGAATCTCTGTCGTGATCAATATCTGTGTAACGTGGACCCAAGAGTTCACCAACCCTTCACTCTATTTTTTTGTCAATTCACTTACAGTTCAAACCAGCTATTTTTACCTTCTAACCTGATTCGTCTCAAATTTTTCCTGATATTTCCCTTTTTCTTTTACTTTTACTTCTGAGCATTTATCCTTGTTTCTAAAAAAAATAGTATTAGACTTTGTAATTAGAATTTGTAATTCTATGTCACTACTACATCCTAGTTCCTTGTCCATTCTTATTCTATTTTTTTTAAGTTTCACCAACATTTTTCATCTAACAAACTGTTTGTGATCTATGTTTCAGTTGCATCTTTCTCTCATTTATTTATTAATTTATAATTGCATTAATTTATTATTAGTAGTAATAGTAATAGTGGTGGTAGTAGTAGTTTAGATAGTTGTGCTGGGGGTGGAACCCAGGGCCTGGCATATGCTAGGAAGTGCTCTGACACTGAGCAATACCTCCAACCCACTCTCTTTTCTTATCTCTCTTAAATTATACTCAGCTCTAAACTGTAAGTTTGTAGCTTTCCTCATTATTACATCTGTCTAACAAGCTGCTACATCACTTTGTTACATTGCCCACATTTGAACAGCAGCTGCCACCACTCAAGTTCCAGTCATTACTGCAATTGTGTCTCAGCATAAGATTGGTTTTCCTCCTTTGCTAACATTTTCTGTACTCAGAGGGCATGTACCACACAGTACATTTCTAGCAAAAGGTGATTTCTTAAGTTGAGAAGAAAACCCAGACTTGCATTTAGCATTATCTCTAAACAGAAATTATAGTTCCTGACTCTGACCCTGCTCTTAGCGGTATAGCCAATCTGGGTTGGTTTTCCTCTGACAGAAGATTCAGGGAGAGAGAACCATTGGAGAAGACAAATGGCTTTTCATCTCCTCATGGGCACTTTACCAAGACTTTCTTGCTTTGTTTTTTTGATCCACTGTCTGTGTTTTTCAAACTTCCCCTTCCCTCTTCCAATCTGCCAGTATTAAAATGAATTTTCTTATTTATAAATCTTCGGTTATCACAGCAACAACTCAAACATAGTAGTAGCTCCTCTTCTCGAAGATTTAAGCCCACCTGCCTTTCCTGGCACAGATAGATCTAATCTAAAGATTTTTTTCACTGTCCAAACAGAGATGGGTTTTCTGAAGCTGTCGCCTTTGTGTATTTGGGATGAGCACAAACATACAGTGAGGAAGACTGTGGCCCTGGCATATTACCATCCAATCTCTAGAGAAATACAGACAGAAATAGGTTCCAATTCACTGCCCTCCAGCCTTCCACGGGAAGCCTGTCTCTGTGTGATCTCTCAAAGGAGTGAGTCTGACAGTATCAGGCTCCAGCCCTGTGCCTTTCTATCTCTGGGCTGACTGGCTGTGAGGCATCTGTGTCTCTAGACATCAAGTCTGGTTTGGCATCTGAGTTTAGGTGGTCTTCCCAGTGAGATTTGCTGTGCACTTTGTGCATGAGAATGGCACACTCAGTGGGAAGGAGACGAGTACCGAGTACCCCCTTACAGGTAGGGAGAATGCCAGCAGGGAGGTGCATCAGTGTCTCACCTGTCAGATGTAGCTTCATAAATGGTGTTTTCTGGGGTAGAGATAAGTTCTTCATATTTTCCCCAGAATTTTTAAAGACAGAGTCTGTACACATAACTTATTAAACCACACAGAGTAGCCTACACAGAAAGACCAAGCCATATGTACAATATTCTTTGTTTTTCTCTAGTAATTAATCTCTATTCAATTATTTCCGCTCTCAAGCCCTCCACATTACTGATACCAGAAGAGTGGATCTGCCAACTCAAGGTTAACCGAGTCACCTCCAGCTTGAGATCCCATCTCTTTGGTAATCATTCTGTCATTTGAAACATCCTTCTTAGAATTCAGCTTCTCGGTCAACTTCCTTTCTTCCTGAGGATGACTTAAGTTCTGGGGTTGAGGGTGAGGAAGGAGAAAGAATCTGGATACCACAGTCAATGGGTATCTGGTCCTCAATCCTCCCTTCTGGCAGACTCCATCCAGGGTCACTCATCTGAGGTACTCGCTACTGCACTGTGTTGGCATATGCTCTTGTTGCTGTTGATGCTGTTCTCAACGGAGTTTATATTTTAGGTCATTTGTAAATTCACAAGAAAATTGAGCAGAATTTTCAGAGTGTTCCCATATAACCCCTGCACACAATCCCTGTACAGTCTCCACCATGGTCAACATCTGACACCACAGTGGTACATTAGTCAGTATGCCCATATTGACACATCACAAATCACCCAAAGTCCATAAGTTATATTAGGGTTCATTCTTTTAATTTAATTTATTTTTATTAGCTATACATGACATTACAATGATCTTGGCAATTCATACATTTGTATCATTGGGGTATAATTTCTCTAGGGTTCATTTTTGACATTTTATATTCTCTGGGTTTTGATAAATTGTATCATGACATGTACCCACCTTTATAACATCATACAGAATACTTTCATTGCCCTGAAATTCCACTCTGTTCCATTAATTCATCCTTCTTTTTCCCCTTAAAATTCTGGCAACCACGGATCTTTTTACTGTCTCCATAGTTTTGCTTTTTCCAGAATTTTATATAGTTGGAATCATACAGTATAAAGCCTTTTCTAATTGTCTTCTTTCGCATATGAATTTAAGATTTTCCATGTTTTCTCATGGCTTGATAGGTCATTTATTCATATTGCTAAGCAGTATTCCATTTTTTGGATGTACCATGATTTATCCATTTACCATACTGAAGGACACATTATTGCTTCCAACCATATAAAGGTTTTCATGTGGGTATAAGTTTTCAACTCTTTCGTGTGCATACCAAGAAGTGCAATTGCTGGGTCATATGCTAAGAGTTTGTTTTGTTAAACTGACTTCTTTTAAAGAAAAAACTTATTTATTGATTTAACAAAAAAATGAATAATTCAGTGAATGATTACAAATAGTTCCAAATCATACACAAATTTTTGAAGGGCAAATGCTTAGTTTTAAACCTAACTCAGTATGATTTTTATGTTACTTGCACTAAGAAATACTTTATATCCCATATAAGTTGAGTGGCAAAGATATTACTAGAATTACTGAACAATGAAAATTTAATTATACATAAAATTAAGATTCATTCTGACATGATTATAAAAGCATGGAATATAATTTGCTCTAATTCAGTCCCCAAAACTTCCCCTTTCCTTCTCCTCCTCCTTCCCCAATTACCTTCCCTCTATGATCTTTCTGTTATTTGATTTTAGATTTGTTTTCTTGTTAGTGTCTAAGATTCACTGTGGTGTATTCATATATGTCACAGGAAAGTTAGATCAGATTAACTCCACTGACAAAATGACTTTCAGAGTGCAATGAAGAAGAGTCCCCAGCATTTCGTGTTTTCAGCATTCTGGATTTTGACCATTGTTAATAGATGTGTAGTAGCATCTCACCATTGTTTTAATTTGCAATCCCTAATAACTTGGGACACTGGACATCTTTCATGTTTATTTACCATCTCTATATATTCTTTGGTAAGATATGTGTTTAAGACTTTTCCCTTTTTAAATCAGGTTATCTCTTTTTGTTGTTGTTGAGTTCTTATAAGAAACTGTCAAACTGACTTTAAAAAAAAACTTATTTATTGATTTAAAAAACAAATGAATCATTCAGTGAATGATTACAAGTAATTCCAAATCACACACAAATTTTTGAACTTAAGGGCAAATACTCAGCTTTAAACCTAACTCAATATGATTTTTATGTATTTTTGTGTTTTGAATACTAGTGTTTTATAAGGTAATGTCTTTTGCAAATATTATTTTCCAGTCTGTGGCTTGTCTTTGCATTCTCTTGACATTGTCTTTCACAGAGCAGAGGTTTTGTAATTTTAATGAAGTTAAGCTTATTAATTCTTTCTGTCATGGATTTTTGCCTTTGGTGTCCTATCACAAAGTCATTACCAGACCCAAGGTCATCTACTTGTTCTCCTCTGTAATCTTTTAGTTGTAGAGCTCTGTGTTTTACATTTAAGTATATGATCCATTTTGAGGTGGTTTTTTATCAAGGGTTTAAGGTCAGTGTCTAGATTTAGTTTTGCACAGGTGTACGTCCCATTGTCCTAGCACCATTTATTGAAAACACTATCTTTTCTGTTTGGTATACCTTTGTTTCTCTGTCAAAGATCAGTTGATTAAATTTATGTGGATCTATTTTTTGAGCTCTGTTATGTTCCACTGATCTATTTTTCTACAACATTCACTTTTGATGTGCGCTATTCTCCTACAGCCTCTGACAGGTAGCTTCACACAGTCTCCCTGTCTAAGCACGGCCTCCATGGGTGCTCTGTGTCGGTCCGGAGAGAGCAGGATGTTGGAGGCACCTCTGTCCCACTGTTATGAGCAGCTCATTATCAATGCTGCTCTGTCCTTTTAGCTTTACGAGGTACAGTGGGCCTTAATAACGGGTTCACAGATGTTGCTCCAAGAAACCAGGCACAAATCACCTCTGTTTTCAAGTTCTCCCTGCAACTCTAGGAATTGCTTGCCAACTCCTCTGTGAGGCAATATGTCCTTCTCCTAGTAGAGTATTGAATTTTATTTCTTTTGGGGCAAGAATTAAATCTCTCTGAATTTTCTTTATATTGTGTGTGTGTGTGTGTGTGTGTGTATATATATATATAATTTATTCCTTCCTCCTTTAGAACCCTTGTTCTATTTAGTCTCAAAAGACTTTCTTTCTCTCTCAAAAACAAATAATCAAACACAACAGAAACTGGCTCAAAGACTGTTATTTATGGAATTAACAAATGCATCCAGCAATTCCATTAGTGTCTACTGTTGTTATTCTGGGGTCTAGCTCAATGCTTCTACTCTGTGACCAGTTCATCTAGCAAGTTATGTTGGTTTCCTGACCAGTGGGAAAAAGAAAATGGTATTAACAATCATAAGAAAAAAACCTCAAAATATTATGAGTACACACATAGACAAACATGGATTTCAAGCAGAAAACAGTCTTGAAGAGTAAAAGAAATGGAATACTGTCTACACACTGATACATCTCTCATTAACCCCTAATTGAGGGAACGTTCTGAGGAGTGAAGACTGTGAAAAGGCAGAATTTTCTACATTTGTTTGTACCACTAAATAGTAGTTTATCTATATAGAAGTTCTTATTTCAGTTTATCAGTTGTTAAGTTTAATATCTAGCAAAATATTCATAATATTTAATGGCTATTATTAAATGGTAGGGCCATTTGTTATTTGACTTTTCCTTTCATATCGGTATTTTCCAAAATTTTTAATGGACATGAAATACTTAATCAGATTTTCTTCTAAGTTTTAAATATGTAAAATGTAGTGGTTGTGAGAAGGTCTCAATGTCCTTACCTGTCATATTGGCAAATATTCCTCTCTTTGATGTCCCAAAGTACCTGCCAAAAGCAAATAAAATCCTTTCTAAGTGAAAAATCATATCACCCTAGACCTCAAATATTTTCTAGAGATAATTTTACAGATGCAGTATTCAGCATAAAATTAAAGATAATCAGGAGTACAAGAGCATACAGCATAAATGAGTCCTGCAGAGGGACACAATGAAAGACCTGCATCTACTCCAGATATTAGCATTACCAGACACAGCCTGTAACATAACCATGTTTACCATGAATAAAGGAGATTAAAGCCACATTTGAAATTTTCTGCAGGAATAGAAAACAAATACTAATCAGAGCATTTTTTTAAGACTAATTGCTGAGAAAATTTCAGAAGTAATGATAAACATTAATTTGTGCATTCAAGAAACCAAGAAATCTCAAGTAGGAGAAGTAAAAAGGAAATGTAAGTCTCAAACAGGATACAGATTGTTTTCAAAGTTCCAAAAATTAGACTGACAATCTGCTTCTCAGCTATAAAAATGGAAACCAGTGTCCTTTTGAAAGGAAACAAACAATGGAAAGGTAAATGTAGTGGTCAAAGAAAAAGTAACTGCTGATTCTAAATATATATCCAGGGAAAACATCCTTCAAGAATGAGGATAAAGTAGTTAAAATTTAAAACTGTATATTTGAGACCATTTTTCCACCTACAGATCTACAGTATAAGAAAGTCTAAAAACTATAGTTATGATGAAGGAAGATGCTCTCAGGTGGAAAGAATGCCTGAGATGCAAAAATAAAGGAGCTCAGAGCTATAGTAATAAAACAGCATGGTACTGGCACCAAATCACACATAAAGACTAATGGAGTAGAATAGAAGACAGAGACAAACCCACAAAAAATACAGTTATCTGACACTAGCCAAAAGTGCCAAATAGATATGTTGGGGAAAGAGAGCCTTTCTAACAAATGGTGCTGAAAAAACTGGAAATCCATATCCATATCCACATCCATATCATCTCTCACCCTGCACAAAAGTCAACTTAAAGTGGATCAAAGACCAAGAAATTAGACAAGAAATATTGCCATTCCTAGAAGAAAATGAAGGTCCAACACTCCAACATGTCAGCACAGGAGTTTCCTTAATAAGACTCCCAAAGCATGAGAAATAAAATTAAAAATCAGTAAGAGGGAGGGTTCAAATAAAAATGCTTTTGCAAAGCAAACAAGAACATGAAGAGAGAGCCTACAGAACAGGAAATCTTTGCCACCTGATCCTCAGGTAGGGCATTGATATCCAGAATATACAAATAACTCACAAAACTTAACACCAAAACCCCCAAATAACCCAATTAATAAATGGGCAAAAGAACTAAATAGCGATTTCTTAAAAGAAGAAATGCAAATTTTCATAAAACCAATTTATGAAAACATATTCAACATCTCTAGCTATTAGGTAAATACAAATCAAAACAACACTAAGATTTTATCTCACTCCAATCAGAATGGCAATTATCAAGAATACAAATAATGATAAGCATTGGCAAGGTTGTGGGGGAAAGGAACACTCTTACATTGTTGGGAATGCAAATTAATGCAACAACTGTGGAAAGCAGTAGGGGATTCCTCAAAAAACTAGAAATGGAGCTACCATATGACCCAGGTATCCTACTCCTTAGCACTTATATAAAAGATTTTAAATCAGCATTCTATAGCAATGCAGCCACATCAATGATTATAAGCTTAATTCACAATAGTTAAATTATGGAACCAACCTAGATGCCCTTCAACAAATGAATGGATTTTAAAAAAGTGTGTATACACACACACACACACAATGGAATATTACTCAGCTGTAAAGAAGAATGAAATTATAGCATTTGTTGGTAAATGGATGGAACTGCAAACTATCGTGCTAAGTGAAATAAGCCAGACCCAAAAAGTCACAGGTTGAATGTTTTCTCTGATATGTGGAAGATAGTCCACATTATCAGAGGAAAAATATTAAAATAATGAAACATATTCATAGCTTCCACATTATCAGAGGAAAAACATTAAAATAATGTAACATATTCAATTCCAAAGAGAACCATAAAATAAATTAAAGGGAATATAAAACACTAATCACGGATGATATATAAAGAAAAAGAAGATAGGGAAGGGAGGGAGAGGCCATCAAAAAAGAAGTAAGATTGGCAGACTAGATGAAAGGGATTGATTGGGAATGAGGAAGGATGGGATGACAAAAAACAGCAGGATGATTCTGACCTAACTTTCTAATGCACATATATGAATATACCACAGTGAATCTCACCATGAGGTATATCCATAAGACACTAACTTAAAAAAACTGTAAATAAGAGCAGAAACATCAGTAGAGTGTAGGGAAGAAAAGAGGGGGAGAGAGAGGAGGGGAGGGAAAGGGGAGCTACTGGCAAATTATTTTCCATGCTTTTAGGATTTTTGTCAAAATGAATCCTAATGTTATGTATAGCTAAAAAGAAACAAAACAGAAAAGATATCTAGCTGTTTCTCGGACTGCAACTCTTTCCCACTTTTATCTTGTTAAAATATTAATAATACAAAATTTACCATATTACCTATGTATGAGAATATATATCAGTGGCTTTAGAAATATTAATAATGTGCAACAATCACCATCAACATGGTTAAAAATTATTGCTTATTTTTAAGGTGTAAGCATGATGTTTGTACATACATATAAAAATAATGAAATGACTATTTTAGTAAGATGAATTAAAATATTCATTATCTCATAAAAAAAGGATGGAGCTCAATGCAAATAACAACTACAATCTAGTCTAACTGATTTTTACTATTCACATTAAGAATGATATTGTTTTAGACAACTTTGGTTATACAAAGAACAAAAATGGGTACCAACATATGAGTAGGAATAGGAAAATGGAATTATAAGTCTAATATACTTGCATCATTAGGGAGGAGAGTATAAACATACCTTTTAACATTAAGTTGTAATAGGTTCAAATTACACTGCCATTTCTAAAGCAATGTCTAAAGGGATAGAAAAAGAGAACATAGCTTCCACATTATCAGAGGAAAAATATTAAAATAATGTGACATATTCAATCCCAAAGAGAACCACAAAATAAATTAAAGGGAACATAAAACCCTAGGCACAGATGGTATGTACCTAGTAAAATGGCAGCTTTAATCAAAATATATCAGATGAAAAGAAAGACCCATATACTAGTTTAATGAGACAGATTAAACTTAAGTGTAGATAATTGTATCTAAAACAAAGTAACTTGCAATGATGGAAAAATATTCAGTAATTGTTAGCATAGAATGGCTTCCAGGAATCACATTGTCACTGATTCGCTCAGAATCCTAATACCAGCAACAGGGCCAGAGGAAATATTTTGCTCTGAAAAAAAGTGTCTTATGGTGCACAAATTTAAAATAGGGGAAAATGATAAATAAGGTTTTAAATATAAAGAGTCTCAGTGACCCTTACAAAAATAAATTTCCCATCTAATTAGATCTAAAAGTAAATATTCAGTTATCTCCAAAACAGAACTTTGACTAGATACTATTGCCAATTACAAAGTCACTATACATATTATTTTTTGGAGTATTCCTGTTTGTAGGTCATACCATAACATACTGCAAGCATGGGGGAAAAAACACGTTTCTGTGGCAAAACTCACATTCATCCATCAATCAATATGTGTAGCGGTAGAGCAATTTGATTATGCATTTGTACATCTTAGTACAATGCAGCAGGCACTTAAAAATGTGCTGGACTCCCGGGTGTCTTCTATTTTAGATTATTTTTGTGCATTTAATATTTCTACCAAAATTCAAATATAATGAGAAGACAATTAAGTAAACTTAAAATTAAAAGATTCATAGAAGCTTCAAAATGTCAGCAAGTTATCTTATTATATCACAATAAAAATCTAACAATGATGGCTAAAATCACAACAAGAAGGAAAAGAATTGTGATAGCTGAGAGAATACTGAAAATGATTTGAAAATGAAAATAGTAACAGAGGAAATCATGAAGATTAGGAGAACATTATCAAACAAAATGAAAAAGTAGGAGGACAAAAATAATAATTAAAAAAAAGCATAATTATATGATCAAGAGGGCATGCATGAAGGTCATCAGCAAGTTCATTTTGGTGAATTATTTAACTTCAGTAAGTACTGTGGTCTTTTGTTATGATATGATCTGATAAGCAATAATCCAAGATAATCTTGTTTAATTAAAATTTTGCTTTTATAATGCACCCATAAAAAAAAGTCTAAAAAGTTTTTTTTTTTTCAAAATTGTGATCCAATAATATTAATGAAGAATCAGTATCTGCAAAAGACAAAATAAAATTTTCTAAGAAGTTATTTGAAAATGAAAATTTATTATTTCCATTGTTATTCAGGTTGGTTAAAGTTTGCCTACATTGTTTTGTTTCTAATCAGTTGTTAACATGACAGACATTGCTGATCACCAGATAGAGTTTCAGATTATTAAAATATATTGAAACTCTTGAGAGTCATGATAGATTCCCAGGGTACAAGATGGCGATGTTTGCTTGGATTATTTAGATACAATAAAAGTGAAATATTACTTTAAGAACATTCAAACATGATTTTAAATGGAAAAAAGGTAGTGCCTAGTGTTTATTAACCTCTTTTTTTATAGAGCTTTATATTTATACATAGTAGACGGATGTACCCTGACAACCTAACACATGCATGGAATTTGATTTCAGTTCCTTTCCTTCCCATTCTCCTTCCCCTCCTGGTTATTAAACTTTTACGTGAAAGAGGCTTACCTTTCAAGTGTCATGGTACGAAGTGGTTTCTTCAAATCATAGCTATTTGATAACCATTATGAAACCAATTTCTGTATTAGGGCTCAGGGAAATGTAAGAAATGCAAAATTTGAAAAAAAGACTTATTAAATACTTAATGAATTAATTGAAATAATTATTAATTGAAATAATGGTCAATGAGATTATAAATAAAATAAATCAGACACACAATACTACTCCCATGTTATAAATTTTTACCAGATGCGGCAAATAAAAAAAAAAATGTGTGCATTATTTTTATAGTTTTAGTCAGATTTCCATCAATATAACAAAGTACCTGAGATAATTAACTCAGAAAAGATTCATTTTGTTTCAGAGGTTGTAGCCCATAATCAATTGGCCCCTGCACTGGGACTGTGATGTAGTACATTATGGTGGGAACACGTGGCAGAGCAAAACCAATCACCTTGTGGCCAGGAAGCAAAAGAGAGTCAGGAGCAAGCAGCCCAGGCTCCCAGAATCCCCTTCAAGGACACTCCCCCAATTACCTAAAGACTTCTGCTAGACCCCACCCTCTAAAGTTTTCACCACCTCCTTTTAGTGCCATCCTGGGTCCCAGGCCTTTAGCATATAGGCCTTTGGGGGACATTCAAAATCCAACTCTACTAGTTAGAGTTACACAAGCAATTTTTATTTATTTTTACCAACTACAAACATCTATATGAGAATTTTTTCAACAAAACAGAAAAAAAATTCTGGGTGACTCTAATCCGTTAAAGAAAATCCACAACTGACTGTTGCAATTGCCATTGTTATTGAACAGCTAGGAGAAAAAACTGCAAGTGCTCTTGCAGCCTTGATTAAGTACGAGGGCTATTATCTGGATTGCCTTCTATTTTACCATTTTGCAACCTTTATGCATTTTCTTTTTAGGTTTTCCTTATAAAAGTTGTACTTTGCCAACTAAGACTTTTCTACAAGAGATCCAGTGTAACAAGATGATTTACCATGGAAAAGCTGTTTAAGCCTTGCAACATGGCATAATAACATCTTTGGGAGTCCAAAAAGAGTGACCAAGAGCACATTGCAAACCCTTTAAAAAGTCGGAAAGTTTCAGATGTGCCTCACCTAGCAACTCTTCCACCCACTATACAAAATAAAATAGAATATGGAGAATTATAAGCAACAACAACAAAAGGCTCTTGTTCCTTATTTTCTCCTGCTTCATGGAATGATGTATTTCTTTTCTTCTGCTGCTATTATTTGCTTTGCCTGCTCTTTAACTGTTCTTTTATTCTGTTTTCGTCCCACCTTAGGTCTTTTCTCTGGAAAATCTCATCTAGTCACAGCTGCAAATATCTGTTTTATTGAAACACTGTTTTCTTTCTTCAGTGTTATTTCTGAATTTCCACCTGCCTACTGAGCCTCCCTGCTGTGACATGCAGTCTGTACTTCAAATGCAGAAACTAAATTCAAGCTGGGCATGGTGGTCCACTCCTATAATCCCAGCTACTCAGGTGGTGGAGGCAGGAGGACTGGCAAACTCAGGGCTAGCCTGGGCACCTTAGCAAGATACTGTCTCAAAATATAATTTTTAAAAGGGCTGGGGATATAGCTCAGTGGTAGAGCACTTGCTTAGCATGTACAAGGCTCTGAGTTCCAATCCCACTATTACAAAAATAGACAAAACAAAACAAACTTACAAAACTACTAAATTCACTGTGAACTATCTATTCAACACACATTTGTTTGAATATCAAGTATTTGGCAGGCTATTTCACTGTGGTGATATGAAAATAACATGGCTCAACCTCTGCCCTCAAAAAGCTCAGAGTCTAGAGGCAAAGGAAGACTTGTGAATATTTGATGGGATATGCTCAAGATGCTGCAGAGGAATGTACTGCAGCTCCCTAGTCCTCAGTTCAGGGTGTCTCCCTCCTTCCAACTCCTTGGGCAGCACTTATCTTTGATGTCTTCTTTTCCAGTCCCCTTGTATGCAGGCAAATTGAGGCTTATTAATTGCCATCTCATGATCTGTTTTCAGTCTCTCAGCCATCACATGCAATATGCAAAGCAGAATCCAGAATACATGTGGTGTTCAGCAAATGTTTTCTGAGTGCACACAAGTGCTTTAGAAGTTTCATTTGCCCAAAGCAAAGAAGGGAAATCAGCATACTCATTCCAGAGAAATAGCATCAAGTGACAGTAAATGCTGCCTACTACAGAATGGATATTACTCAGCCATAAAGAAGAATGAAATTATGGCATTGGTTGGTAAATAGATGAAACTATAATATAGTTTATAATAATATTATAACAATATATATTATATAATATATATTTCATATATATATAATATCATATATGTGAGAATATCATGCTAAGTGAAATAAGCCAGTCTTCCCCCCCCCCCGAAAAAAAAAAAAACACAAAGGTCAGATGTGCTCTCTGTTATGTGGATGCTAACTCATAACAAGGCAAGGTAGGGAAAGAAAGCATAAAAGTCTATTGGATTAGACAAATGGAATGTAGGGAAGGGAGGGGGTGGGAATAGGAAAGATAGTAGAATGAATCCGATATAACTTTCCTATGCTCACATATGAATACACGACCAGTGTAACTTCATGTCATGTACAACCACAAGACTGGGATCAAAATTGGAATGGGTTGCACTCCATGTATGTATAATATGTCAAGATATGCTTTATTGTCATGTTTATCTAAAAACAATATATAACAATAACAACAACAACAAAAAGGCCAGCACAGCATCCCACACCAGAGCATGAAAGGCTGGTACAGCCTCCCACAAAAAGTGGGGAAACCGAGGCATGGAGAAGGAAGGGGTAAACCCCATGGGGCAGACTCTGCAGCAGGGCAGGACTGGAGCTCACGTCTTTGCAGCTGTAGCCTCACTTTGTTTCCCAGCACAATACACAAGGCCTCTAGACTTTTCTATCTCCCGGACAGGGCATCTCACAATCCCATCAATTTGATTCTGTTTTGGCGTGCCATACATTTCCAAGAAAACAAATGAGCAAACAAACTTAGACCTTCTTTATATAATTTTCACAAAAATCCCAGAACCATTTCCCAAAGGATATTCAGATGATTTAGAAGACTCAATGAAGAATTCAGGTTTGCAGGACTGTGATGCTGGAAGGGCCCTCCGTGGGAAAGATTCCCGACAGGTGGCGCTCCAGCCTCTGCTTGAAGGACTGTAGTGCGTGGGGACTGGGGGCCCCATGTTAGCACTGCAGACTCTTGCTCTATGGCCTGCAGTATTTAACTTCACAGAGCTTTGGTTTTCTTATCTACCAAGTGGGGATAATGATCGGAAATAAATTTCTATACATTTCCATGATTTTCTACCTTTAGCTTTGAAATTCTAGCATTCTGACGTGTCTGTGACAAGGACCCCCGGGAGCCCCCCTCACTGCCGAGTGGTTGATCGTTAGGTTTGAGAGCACATTATTTGCCCTTTGGACAGGAAACTGCCACCATGGTGGGGATCAGTGGGCCTGGAGGGCAGCTTTCTGTCTGTATTTGGGATGACCTGTCTCTCAGCCCTGGACACATTATGGAGTCTGTTCACCCTTGGCTGCCCTTGAGGAAATGAGCTTTTGCCCCCGAGTCTCTCTTTTCCTCCAGAGGTTGGTGAGCTCCTTAATTACACTCTGTCACAAACACTGACCCACTCAGAGAGGAACAATACCTCAGGGCTGCTCAGGCCCTGTCGGTGGCAGAAAAGAGACTCCTTCAGAATTTAATTCTTGCCCGTGAGGGCCTCCCCTCAGCACTAACAATAGTGAATTCATGGGCCCTTCACCAGCAGGCAAATGTCACAGGTTGAGGTGACCTGTGCCCAGAGAGGGCATGGGGAGTGGGGCCTCTGAACTGTGACCCCTGTGGGGCAGGCAGATCTCTAAAAGCCCTTCTGCCTGATTGAGTTTCTTGATTCCCTTGATAAGAGTTCTACAAAAAGCACCGTGACCTCCACGTGGCCCCAGGTGAACTGTTCTGCTGGATCATGGTCCTTTCAAACAACACCTAGACTCTTAATGAGAAACAGGTAATGGAAGTGTGTAATCTAAATTTAATTCCAAAATGAAAGTCACCTTTCAGGCCACATTACCTGTATAATCAGAATACTGACTTTCAGAAAGGACCGTTTCCCTTGGGAAATTATACTCTATCCACAATGAAAGGGCACAGAGACCACCTGGTCCAAACACTCCACCCCCACTCCTTTTACTCATCATCTTCATCAAGCCAACGTGTATGGAGAACTGACGACATCAAAATGCTGCTGCAAGCCATGTAGGTATTCTTTCACAACCCCCATGACCATTTTATGCTACAGGACCAGTCATGACCTCCGTTTGAGGGAGGAAGGAAGCTGAGGTTGAGAGAGATTGAACAATTTGTTTCTAGTCAGAGAAATTGCAGAACTAGTAAGTGATGGGGCCTAGAATTGACATTCAACCCCAATGAGAAGAAGTGACTTGGAGACGGGAATACAAATGCGCAATGCAACCCAGATCTTCTGGGCCCTGCACTCCCTCTCCAAAAGCTAAGGTTTGGGAGAGATCAAGGATATATGATTTGGAATCAGGCACAACTAAGATATTTAGCTCTTCTACCTCTAGAACCTAGGATGAGGTAGGTTATTCTGTACTCACCTCTTGAGCTCCACTTTTTCCCTCCTATGCAATGGAGAACACCAACTCATTGTGTAGCCACCAGTACCATGTTCAGTAAGAGCATCTGAAGGTTCTTCAGGAACTGGTGATGTTGCAGAAGGACAGGAGAGGAGTATTCCCAAGAGAAGAAAATGGTTAAGCCCAGGGCTGGTATAAGGTGCCCTAAGAGGGAAGAAGGAAAGTGTACACAGGTTTGAGAAATGGGGTAACACTGACCTTAGCAAACAGGGTTCTTTCTTTCCCTTCCTCCTTCCTCCCTCCTCTCTTCTCTTCCTCTTCCTCCTCTTCTTCTTCCTCCTCCTTTTCCTCCTCCTTCTCCTTTCTTCCTTCTTTTTCCCTCTCACAAAGAAACAGGAAAACATCTCTGAGTAGAATGAGGACAGATGGAGAGATGAGACCTAATGCTGGGTAATTTGTGGAAACACAAAGGCAGGATAGCAACTGAGAAGAAAATGAAGCCTAAGGTGGGAGTGGATTTTTGTTTTTTAAAGAGGGAATAATTCAGTCATGGTCATATTTAGCTGTTGAGAGAGAGAGAGAGAGAGACTAAAATTTCCTGTGGAGATGGGAAGAAGTGCAAACTAGGGCACAGGTGAAATGAGTCACCCTCTTGTAAAGGAGTGGACATTTCCTTAAAACATAGCATAAAGGGAGAGACAGCAAACATCCTCTCCCTGGAGCTGGACCACTGACAAGTGAGTTGAAATGTCCTTTAAAGGCTTCCGTGGTTAGCTTCCATTTCTAAAGGGAACTGCTTCTCAGAATGACAAATAAGGTTCCATTGAATCCCTCAGCCTAAAGATTAAGTTATCTCCCCAAAGACAGGCAATAGATGAGGAAGGAAGCAGGGTGGTACAGAAAAACAGAAACTGTGGGACATGTGGTTTGGATCCCACTTTTGCGGTTTCCCAGGCTCATAACTTTGGGTTGATCTCAATCTGTCTGAGCCTCAGTTTGACACTGTGAAATGGGTACAATGACAACCACTACTCACTAGGTTGCTCCGAAGATCAGACATAATGCATGCAGTGCGCCTCGCACAGAGCAGGCACTCGGTAAATGTCATAGATTTCACTTCAGAAAGTTAAGTCTGCCCCAGCATTGGCACTGACCCTCAGCGTGAACAATAGGGATTAAGTCTGTCATAGCATCAGGACCTGACCTGACTCAAAGCCAAGGTAACTGAACATACCTTGTGTGGTGATACTTAGGCTGGGAAATTCTGTTAAATATTAATTAGCTCAGTGGTTGCCCATTTACTTTAAAGTTCTTCAGCTGACCACTGCATTTTGATCAATGTGCAAGGCAGATATCTGTTGAAACTCAGAATCAAAGAGAAATTCTTTACAGGGAACGTTAAACCAAATGGGTTGAATAAAGACTGGTCCCCCTGCTGAGAGTAAGAGGTGGTTCCCGGGGCTCAGGGAGAATCATTACATTCTTTTCCCTTCTCTGCGGTTCAGTTATTATTGGGAAACATGATCCAGGAGTGGGGAAGTTAGAGATAAAAGTTATCAGGTTTGTGACTGGAGAGTCAGGTTGGTGAGCTAGGTCTTGCATTTGCCATGGAATTGAGCTTGGAGACCTCCTAGAGCTTCCCACCCCCATCACCCCTTCTCAGGGACAAGCTCTGCCATGCGTGATGAATGTCGTGGAGAGGCAGAGGACTGCTTTGCTCTGGAGTTGGCTGATACCAAATGAGAAGCACCTAAAGGAGATATGTAACGCACACTTCTTTCTTCTATTTTCACCACTTAAATAAAACACATTCCCAGGAAGGAAGGGGATGTGGGAGGTAGAAAGGAGAATTAAGTAAGCTTTACTTCAAGCAGTTCATCCCGGGATGGCAGGTTCTCTCTTGGATCCATGAAGGTAGAGAAGGAAAACTCAACTCCACCTCGACAGGGTACAGAGTGTTTGACCCAGGTGGTGAATGATTGGGGGCAAATGGTGACGTAGTACAAAAATGCAATCAGAGGAATTAAAATGCATCGGGCATACTTTTGAAGATACTTTGATACCCAGTTATGCTGTGGCATTTATTCCTTCCTGCTAAGTAATTTGGCAGTGTTCTCAATTTTCAGCTTTTCATCATCACTCATTTTAAGGTTATTCCAGAGAGATGACAAGTTCAGATTCCACTCTGGGTCTCCATCTAAGCCAGAGTCTTCAAGAAGAGAAGGAAATTGAGTGATCAAAGTGAAAGCTGTGGAGATCTTGCTATGTCCTATCTACTGTTAAGTAGTTTCCTAAGGCAACTATCACCTTTGGGAGTGCTAAGCCAACAAGCCCAGAGGGACAAGAGCAGCTGTCAATCAGCAGAGGTCTGGGGAAAGAACAGTTTGAAGACCAGTTCCCTAGAGAGAGAGAAGAGCATACTAATGATATGATCTGCATATTCTTAACAAGGTCGCCTTAGAGAAATTAAGCATAGAGGGGTAGTGTGCTGCTCAGCGCTAATTTAGAACCTATTCAAGGCAAAAAGCTCTTAAAGATAATAAGGATGAAAAGTTCACATTTATTAGAATTTTTTTTATGTGCCAGCAAAGGTGCAATTTGGTTTGCATAGATCTTTCCATTTAATCCTCCTAAAACCTTGTGGGTTGGCTACTAAGATTATTTGATTTTACCAATGAGAAAACTGAGGCTAGATGCTTCTGACTGTTCCTTGAACTTGGGTGTGTGGGTGGAACCTTGCTCATGGCCTATGCATTTGCTGTTCTCTGTCTGGAACACTCCTCCTAGATCTTCATGTGGCTAACCTTTCCTATGCTTAATGTGGCCTTCTAAGAAATTCCTGGTCCCCGAATTAAAGAGCATCCCAATTCACTGCCCAACCACAAAGACTAGTTTTGGTCTCTTCCCTCCCTCTCCCCCGACCAATAATATTGGGGATTGTGCCCAGGTACTCTCTACCACTTAGCTACTTTTTGAGTCAGGGTCTTGTAAGCTGGCCAAGATGGCCTCAAACTTGCAATGCCCGTTCCTCAGCCTCCTGAGTAGCTGGGCTTATAGGTGTGCAGCACCATGCTAAGCTTTTAGTTCCTCTTTATAGCATTCCTTGCTCCTTGAAATTAGACCATACTTTTATTATTATTATTATTATCATCATCATCATTATTATTATTACTGACTTTAACTCCTACTGGAATGTAAACTTCATTAGGACAAGAAAGTGACCTAATTCACCACTGTATCCCCTGTTTAAAGAAGAGGCTGCTGGGACATAGTAGGTGCTAAATAAGCATTCACCTGAAGTCACTCTCAGTAAGCAGTAGAACATAAACACGGTTCTGCCTTGACCATCTGTCCTTTTTACCAGTACTCGACTCTGCCCTTCCGGTTGTACAGGTGTCCTTGAAGAAATCCCCTCTGCTTCAAACTGCCAGTGCCTATGGATCAAGGAAGAAAACCAGCACTGTTGTAGGCGCTGTGCAATCAGTTTTCTACAGTAGTGCCTTGGGTTAACTGATTTAATGCCAGAGAACTGAGAATCATCTAAAGATTTCCTGGAGATTGGATTTTTTTCTGGTGCTATTTCTTTGGATATTTTCTTCCTCTCCTTCTCTGTTTCTTTTAGGAACTCCTGTTATGCAGATATTGAAACATTACCTTCCATAAAACTTTTTTGACAGTTTCTTTCCCTCTTGTAGCCCCTCTGTGTGGCATTTTGGTGACTTAATCTAGTCTAAATGTACATCTTATTATTTTGATCACTGCCTACATTTTGCCATTTATCTCAAGGATTGTTTTCCAAATTGTTCTTTTACAGATGCAATCTAGGCTATTAACTCTTGGGGAATATTCACATATTTATTGGGAAGTCTCTTGACCATTTCCCTGCCTGGCAGTTGTTCTTATGCCAGATGTGTGGAGCCCGTCTATGGTACCATGCACTCCCAACGTTTGGTTGCTCCTGAGTGTCTGCCTGTCTCTGCGTCTGAGGCTGTGAGTGACAGTTTTGTTTTCTACCACCTGCCTCCAGCGACTGCAGGGTGGATGGGGAGTGCAACTCACAGGTGAGCAGTTAGTTACCTGCTCCTCCTGGGCATGTCCATGCACCTGGGCACTGCCTGCTCTTCTGGTCAGGTCCTCCCCATCACTACTTCTATCAAAGTATCCCCCACTGCTGTCCACTCTTTGTCACAAGAGGACATTGGTGTGCACCACGGACTCCCAAACTGCCTCCTGATGGAGACCCAAGGATGCTCTGGTCCTGGAGAGCCAATCTCCCAGAGGTAGGTAGTCCTGCTCCATCCCGCACTTCTTCTAGGAGAGTCCTCTAATCTGAACCCGCCTGCTGCCTGGAGCTGAGATTGGTCTGATAACTGGGTCACTTGGAGGACAGCTCTATGCTGAACTGACACTGTTTATACTCCCTTGCACCTTCTTAGCATTTGCATGTATACTGGATTTAAAAAGAAGCCTCTAATGCTGAACCTGGAAGAAACACAAAGACAATCAAGAAAAAAAAAATCCCAATATTTGAAAGATAAGAAAAAGCAACCTAAGTGTCTAAAATACAATTTCATTTACGAGTCTGAGATATCCGGTTAGCCCATGTCAAATTCTGAGCTCTGCTTTTCTTGAGCCCAGGGAATACTCACTCAGTGATACCAATAACACAAGCAGAGAGTCCTGTATCCCACTGACCATGGAACTCATTCGGAGACATAAAGCCTCATTCTGTCTGTACAGCCACTGTCCAACTCTAATGAATATGTGGTTACTATCTTCATTTTACAAATGAGGCCCAGAGAGGTTAAGTAACATTCCTAGAGTCACACAGTAGTAGGTGATGATATGGGGTACAAATCCACACTGTTCTAAAGCTCATGCTCCGAAGTCCTGGAAATTCTACTCAGCTATACTAGGCTCCACTCTTCTATGCTATGTTATACTATGTTGCACTATAGTGTGCTGTATAACACTATTATGTTAGTTAGATTTCCTCCCTGCGACCAAAACACCCAAAAAAGACCATCTTAGAGGAGGAAAGGTTTCTTTTGGCTCATGGTTTCAGAGGTTTAGTCCCTGGTTAGTGGACTCCATCACTTTAGGCCCAAGGTGAGCAGGGAGTGGTGGAGGAGCATTGCTCCATTAATGGTGGCCTGGGAACCGCAGGGCCGAGAAGCCCTGGGGAAGATGCACCTTCCAGGGCACGTCCTGGTAACCCACCTCCTCCAGTCCTGGCCCACTTGCCTACAGTGACCGCCCAGTTAGTCCATTCAAACTAGGAAGGATTGATTAGACTACAGCTCTCATACTCTATTACTTATGTCTTTAAATATTTCTGCATTAACACAGGAACTTTGGGGGGACGCCTTGTATCTAAACCATAACACTATTCACTGCACTATCCTATACCTATGCCATTCAGTGGAAAAATTAGAATGTTATTGTAACAGTTTCATCTCTTCATTTCTAGTTTCTATTCCTATTTATGTAATTTTTTCTTTTCTTTCTGCACTACCTCAAGTTCATACCTCAAATTCAACACTAAGTAGAATTAGTAATAATGAACATCTTCCTTCTGAATCGACCTCTGATGGAAATGGGTGTACTACTTCCCCATGAAGAAAGTTGTTCACTATAGATTCTAGTAGAAAGTCCTTTATTAAGTTAACATAGCCTACTTCCTATTAATTTACTAAGAGATTTTTGTTCTTTGTCCTATTAAGATGTGTTGGATTTAGGTAAATGATGTCTTGCCCCTAATGAAGGGAATATGGTTTTCCTTTCAATTTTTGACATACAAAATATGATGATTCCTTGAGGTTTTATTTATTTGTTTTTAAAATTCACCTTAAAAGCTGTCTGGACCTGGTTTTTCTTTTAACTTTTAAAAAAGTGAAATATAATAGAAATACAGAAAATTTCACAGTAATTTCCACAATATCTATGATTGATCACAAAGTGCATATGCCCTTGTTCTCAACACTCAATACAAACAAAGGGAATGTTGCAGAATTCCAGAAAAGTCATTCATACACCTCCAATAACTAGCTCTCCCTTCTTGGGGCCACCATTATCCTGACTTAACAGCATGAATCAGTTTGTCTGCCTATCTCCTTCATAATGGGTTGAATGAGGCAGATGTACTTTCTGTGTCTGACTTCTTTTGCTCAATGTTGCATTTGAAAAATGCATTCATATTGTTGTGTTAATGTAGATGATTCTTTCCCATGGCTGTATTGTCTTTGTGTGAACAACACAGGCTTTTTTTTTTCATGGACTTTATAAATAGTCCCAGGTTTGGAGTCCTTACAAATAATGTTATTTTTATCAACCTAGTAGAGCCTGCTGTCTTTTTATTGAAGAAGGAGCTCTCTTGGGGGATATGACCATTTTGTTTAGTACAGATTGAATTTTTAATGACTTTCTCTCTATTAAGTTTTTTCTACTTTTTTCTTAGGTCAACTTTATTATTTTATATTTTCTCTTTGAAATTACCCACTTCATGCAATCTTTCAGATATTTTGGAATAAAGTTATTCATAACATTTGCATATGATTTAAAAGTTTTTGAATATAATTTAACTAAATTACCCCCCCACACACACACACACACCTCTCCCCACCCCCTCACCCCCCCTTTTGTAATGGGAATTGAACCCAGGGGCACATTACCACTGAGCAACATCCCCAGTCCTTTTATTTTTTATTTTGAAACAGAGTCTCACAAAATTAGGGAGCCTGGCCTCGAACTTGTGATCTTCCTGCCTCAGCCTCCCAAGTCCCTGGGATTACAAGAGTGTATCACCACACCTGGCCTATAACTGAATCCCTAGCTTTCTTCTAAAGAGTATTTTAGGTTCTTTTATTCCTCCTCTGGCTGACATTTGTTTTGTTTCTTTTGTTCTTTTTTATTCCCATTTTCATTATTTCTTCTACTTTCATTAAGTTTACAATACTTTTCTGTACTTTAGTTAAATGTTTAGTTCAATTATTTTCAGGCTTCCTTGTGTGTAAATGTAATTGTTTCAAGTACTGCTTTGGACGCATACCATATAATTTGATATGCTGTGGTTTTGTTGACAGCCCTGTGTATTTAAAATGTCAATTGTAATTCCCTCAGTGACCAGAGGTTATTGTGGCCTGGGCTAGAGAGCGGATGACGGAAACCTTTGCCTCATCTTTCTGGGAGCATCTGTGACCTTTACTTCACTTTGCCGTTGTAGTGGCCTTATAATTGGATCATATCCAACAAAGTATGATCGGATGTGATATGTGCTGCCACTTGGCCTGGTCCCTTTTTAAGGAGGTTTTTACCTCCCATCTTTGATTCTTCATGCTTTTTCCCCTTCCACTGGCTTGATGCAAAACAACTCAAGCATTAAAGACAGATGAAGCACAAGAGAGAAAATGACCTGTTCACCAATCAGGAATATCCCTCTGGGGCTTTGCTCGACTGAGGGGTAAGATTCTGTCCTGTGTGGGCCATTATACATGAAACTCTTGTTTATTTCAGCTGCTGGAAATAACTTAGCTAACTTAGTGCCATAGTATTGGGTTACACAGGGTTAGTTTCAAAACAATCCATTTGTTGGAAGTTTTTTCTAATTAAATAATTGTGTAGTCAAGAGTATTTTATGTTTGGTAGCAATTCTTTGGTTTTGTTGAAACTTCTTTGTGCCTTTAATAGTAGAGAATGTTTTTAAATAAATGCTTCCCGTGTGCTTCAAAAGCACACATTTTGTATATTTCTTTGATCCTATTTCTCTATCAAGTCTGTTAATTATGACATTCCACTTTTCTCTGGGATTGTTGGCTTCTGGCTGCTTGATTACCCTAGAGAGGTTTTCTTAGAATTTTCTACTTTAATTGTACATTTGTTTAGTTCTCTTTTTTAAAAGTCACATCACTCTCATTTATTTTTTTAAGAAATGACAGGTGTATTTTTGGTGCATTTGTAAAGTTCCAGTACATATGCTAATAGGATTATCTACATAAATATGATATAGGCAAAGTGGCTGCAAGCTCAGCACTTTTTAATTCACTTTAAAAAAATAAACTCTATTTTTATAACAGTTTTAGATTTTACATAAAAAATCGAGAATAGTACAGAGAGTCCCCATACTATTGCCCCTCACCCAGTTTCTACTTTTATTAAGCGGAATAAAATTATTTTATTTCTTACAACTAATTAGCTAGCCAATTTTGACACATTATAATTAACTAAAGTATGTACTCTAGTCCAATTTCCTTAGCTTTCACTTAGTGTTCTTTTTCTGTGCCAGCATCCTATGCACTCCACCATGTTGAACTGACTTGTCATTTCACATTAGGCTCCTCTTGGCTGTGAGTTTCTCATACTTGCAATGTTTCTGATGACCTTGACAGTGTGGGGGTGTATGGTCAGGAATTTTGTAAAATGTTCCATGATTGGGATTTGTCTCATGTTTTTTCTCATGATCAGACTGGCCTTATGAATTTTGGGGAGAAAGACCACAGAGATAAAGTGCCATTTATTTTCCCCTTCATACGCAGGTACTCATTATCAACATGATGTATCCCTGTTGGCATTAATCTTGAACACCTGGTTGAGAAAGCGTTTGCCAGCTTCCTCCAACATAAAATTACATGATTTTTTTTCTCTCTTTCCATACTCCCCTTTTTAGAAGGAAGCCTTGGTGTGCAGACCATACCAAAGGAACAGGGCAGATGCTCCCCATTCCTGAGGGCAAAGTATCTACATAATTTATTTAGCAATCTTCTGCATGAGAAACTCCTCTTTTCTCCCACATTTATTAATGTATTCAATCATTTATTTATATCCATATGGACTCATGAAAATATTTTGTACTTAAATATTTTTATAAAATATTTATTTTATACTTCAAATCTTTTTTTTTTTTAAGAGAGAGTGGGGGGGGAGAGAGAGAGAGAGAGTTTTTTTTAATATTTATTTTTTAGCTTTTTGGCGGACACAACATCTTTGTTTGTATGTGGTGCTGAGGATCGAACCTGGGCCACATGCATGCCAGACGAGCACGCTACCGCTTGAGCCACATCTTCAGCCCACTTCAAATCTTAATTCAGTACTATTTTATTTGATTCAATATAAATTATTGGAATAACTTCTTGTTCAAATTATTCCAGATTTGGCCAATGGGAGCTCCTTTGGTTTTTTCCTGTATTTCTTTGGTATACACCATAATTGTGGATTTTCTTTTATTTAATTTTAGAATTTACCATCTTGTGTATTTCTTGTCTTGCAGCTAGAATCAGTGATTTCCCAAAGAGCCCTGCTTCCTTTTATTAAAGAAGGGTATTGGAAAACAAGCTAAAGGATGCTTGGTAAACTCATTCCAACTGTGGTGCCATTTCTCTGGTGCCTGTTAAAGGGACAGAACAAAGAGATATATGTGTGCATGCTACTAGCCCATGCACATACACATATCCAAAATTTTGCTATAAATAATTGTATAATGTTAAACATGAATTTATACTGATGTTTCAAACTCAAATACATTCCAGCATAGATCATTTTGGCTCCCTTACCCTGCTTATCTATAAAAATCACATTACACCGTTGGCTCTCAATTGGATTCACCATCCATTCATTTAATTGTTCAATTCAATTATAGCATAGCAGTTAACTCAGACTCCTATGGGATATAACTTTATCAATTACAGTTCAGTGCTTATGTGCAGTTTCTTCTTCTGCCTTTTGTTATGCAGACTCCATTAATTTCCAAAGTTACTTTGGTCAGCACCTATTTCCCTCACCACCTATAGTGTGGTTGTTTCATATGTGTAGGATACAGTTAGATTGTTCATCACATCCTGTACTCCATCCTGAGATTCCTGCAAAGTAACATTTAAATTTGCATACATTGTTTCACTTTTTGTGCTATAAAATTCAGTGGTTTTGCAAAAGATGGACTATCATTTATCCACATTTGTAGTAATAATAATAATTTTCCGACCTCTAAAACATTATGTTTTACCTTTTCAACCCTCCCTCCCCTACTCCTGAATCCTTGGCAAACGCTAGCTATTGGTGGGGGGGAGTCTCTGAGAATGTCATATAATTGAAACCTGACTATATCGCCTTTTCAATATGGCTTCCTTCACTTACTAATAAATATTTGTTATAGTCTGAATGCTTGTGTCTTTCCCAAAATTTGTCTGTTGAACCTTTGTTGTGATAGTATCAGGAAGTCAGATCTTTGGGAGGCAATTAGGTTTGGGTGGAGCCTATATGAGGGGAATTAGTGCTTTATAAAGTAGATCCCAGAGAGCTGCTATCTCATTCTTTCCACTATGTGACGACACACTGAGAAAGTCTGTCCATGAACCAGGATGCAGTCCCTTGCCGTCATTGAATCTGCCTTGATTGTAAATTTCCCATTCTGCAAAACTGTAAGACAAGTTCTTGTCCATAAACTTCCCAATTAATGGTATTTTTTGTCATAGAATCTCAAATGGACTAAGATAATATTTAATGTTTCTCTCTATATTTTCTTGGCTTGGAAGATACATTATTTTTATTGCTATTATTCTGTTGTATAGATTTACTAGTTTTGTTATGCATTCACCTGTTGAAGGCTGTCTTTGTTGTTTCCAGATTTGGGTAATTATGAATAAACATACTACATATATTTGCATGTGGGACTTTCAAATAACTTTGTTGACACTTAAGAGCACAATAGCTGCATTGAATGATGAGATTACGTTTAGTTTAGTAAGAACCTGCCAATCTATCTCATAAAGTGGGTTTGCATTTCTATCAGCAATGAATGCTGATATTTTATATTCTGCCCAGCTATTGGTGTCATTAGGATTTTGTTTTCATTTTAGCCATCGTAGTAGGTAAGTAGTGTAATTTCATTAAAGTTTTGATTTGTAATTCCTCACAACATATATTTTTTAGCATGTTTTCATATTTTATTTGCCATCTGTGTATCATTTTTGGTGAGATGTTTATTAAGATCTTTCCCCCATTTTTAAATTATAATTTTTAAATTTTTGAGTTTTAAGAATTCCTTGTCTATTTTGAACAGAAGTCTTTTGTCAGATATGTGTTTTGAGAATACTTTCCCCCCAAAGTGTGGCTTTCCTTCTTATTCCCTTAATAGTATCTTTTGCAGAATAAATATTCTAAAACTTAATAAAATGAGTTTTTAATCCACGAACATTGCTCCATTCATTTAGATCTCCATTGATGACTTTCATTAAAGTTTTATGGTTTTTTGAGTGTGGACACTTTATATATTTAATAATTTGGTATTCTAGTAAACATAGCATATTTTTAAATTCCAATTGCTCATTTGTACTATGTTGAAAAGCAATTGGCTTCTGTATATTTAATTTGTATCCCATGACCTTGATATACTTATTTATTAGGTCAGGTGATTGTTGTTGTTGTTGTAGATTATGTGGGATTTTTGACCTAGATAACATTCTCAACCCCAAACAAAGATACTTTTATTTCTTCTTTCCCATCATGTATACCTTTTATTTTGTTTTCTTGTCTTATTACAATAGCTAATATTTCCACTATGGTGTTGAAAGGAATTGTGAGAAAAAAATATCCTTGCCTTGTTCATAATCTTAGGGGGAAAGCAATTAGTTTTCACCATTAACCCTCTCATTTTTAAACTACAGAAAGACTGTAATTTAATTGTAAGTTTATAGTTATTTTTAGTCAACATTTTGGAGAACTTAGTGCTCTGTGACATCTGTTTTTAATGAGAAATCTACTCTAAGCTTTTGTCATTCTTTTTTTAGAAGATATTACTTTTTCCTTGTTGTTTTATAAGACTTTTTTCATTTTTTGTTTTCTTTGATTTTCCATGAAAATTTCCAAATATACAGTCCTTATCTGAGCCTGATTACCTATCAGTGTACTTTGTTAAGCAAAAGCTCATGTCTTAAATTTGAACAGTTACCACTAATCTTCCTTTTTATTATTTTCTCCCTTATGCTTTATTATGGCCTTTTGAAATTCCTATTTAATGCATGTTTGACATTTTAATTCAATTTCCCATAACTTTAAATGTCACCTTTATATTTTTAGTTCTTTTATGAAATATTCTGTATAATTTTGTCAAATATGTCTTTGACTTTATTTACTTTCCCATTGACTTCATCAATTTTAAAAAAATTTTCAATTAAATTTTTAAAACATTGGTATTATCTTAATTGGTATATGTAGAAATATATAGCCAAAGCCAGAAAAGTATTCTTATCATTTGACTCAGTAATACCACTCCTATTAGACACCAAGAGAAATAATTCAAATAAATGAACATTTATACATGTGAAAACATCATTGCCTTACTTATTTTAGAGAAAATAGGTAAGAACTTAAGTGGTAAATAGTAAGAAAGTCAGTAATTAATTTTGGAAACTGTTCTAAGTAGACTAAAATCTATATAATTTAAAATGTAATTATAAAAACTATATAACATCCTAGAAAAAGTATTCTGAGTAGAGTTAATTGTTAAAAACAAAATAAAACACTATAATGACATGTGTATAGAAAGAATACATGTGGATATTTGACAATGATTTCCTTTTAAAAAGATTGAATGATAGATTTTTCAAAATTTTAAATAATGCATATTGAATATTTTCATGACCCTGACTTTCATTTGGAATTCTTTTAAGCATTATTATTTTACCATATATTTGCCCTTTATTTATTTATTTATTTGTTTGTTTGTTTGTTTGTTTTGTGGTTGTAGAGGACAGAATGTCTTTATGTGATTATTTTTATGTAGTGCTAAGGATCGAACCCAGGGCCTCACACATGCTAGCCAAGTGCTCTGCCACTGAGCTTCGGCCCCAACCCTACCCATTATGTTTTATTGTATCACCATTATTACACCATCAGTCAATTTAAAACATTGAAAAGAAACAGTTTAATACTGTACTAATCATTTTGCTAAGAAATGGCTAATTCAAAGGTTTCCTTTAAAGAATAACATTAAAATCTGAGTCGTTTAAAAAAACCCAACTTTTTAGAACTTTCTTATTGTCAAACAGAGTTTTAAAAATTGTACCAGTATTACAGAAATGTAAGGCGGGGGAGGGAGGGAGAGGAGAGAAGGGGAGGGAGGAAGGGAAAGAGGAGAGGACAGAGAAGGGAAAGGAAAAAGGAGAAGCAAACAACTTCCCAACTCTCAAATTCAGATTTTTCTTTCTCCATTTTGTGTAAAAATAGTGATATTTGCCCTGCTCACCTCACAGCCTTGTTCCAAGACTCAAATGAAAGAAAACATGAGCTTAAGTGAAAGTTATTGTTACGATTATAAAAAAGTACTCATTAATATCATTCCCCTTCCAAACATGCAAGTTTCCACTTGCTTTGAGGAAATAATTCCACCAGTCCCAGTAATATATGTCAAGGCTGCTAGTATCTAACAGAGATTTAGTTTAAAGAGAGGCCAATTATGTCCGGTTCCACACTTGGAAGGGAGCTGGCTTTTTTCTTTTCTTCTCTCTCTCTCTTCTCTCTTCTCTCTTCTCTCTTCTCTCTCCTTTCTCTCTTCTCTCTCTCTCTCTCTCTCCCTCTCCCTCTCTCTCCTCCTTTTGGAAGAGCGTCATTTCACAAATCTTGACCTCAGTAGAGACTGAATGAAAAAATGCACAGGCTGACATTGACTTTGAAATACCTGACAGGACACAGGGCTGAAAGCATCTATCAATAATTCATTTCAGGTTACGGGGCAGACCAGAATCCCCGCTGGTTTTAAAGCCATTAATTGGTTGTTAGACTCCATTAAGTCACTATGGATGTGGAAAGCATGTCTGAAGTTTAAAAAGACACAGATAATAAAGGCAGCTTTTTTTTTTTCTTTCTCCACAACTGGTGTGACTTCTTTGCCAATGTGAGAAAAGCCTAGGTCAAAAATGGCTGAAAACTGAAATTTGACATTCATGTTTCTTTGGTCTTTATACCCAGGGACCGAAAAAAAAAAAAAAAAGAATGTCAAGTTGTTTTGAAACCATTGCTATTTCTCCCAAATGAAACAAAATCTTTATCTTGAAAGTTAGTTCCCCATCTCATAATTTTGTAATGAATGCTGTTTGCAGATCTTTTATTTTGTTAAAAGCATATGTTTTAAAGATAAAAAGAACTCAGAGCCTCAAAGTCAATTTGAAAAAGATAATTGCCCAGTATCTCCTATTCATTAATCACTAAGATAGATTCCACAAGCAAAATCTAGAACAGTTTATTGCAGCAAAGTCAGGATGCTAGAGTGACAGAGGTACGGATTATTGCAGGGACAGCATGGGGCAGGGGGGAGTTGCCAGTGTTGGGCTGAATAATTTGACAGAATAATGTGAAGTTAACGGGTCATTCTGAACACTTGGTCTTGTTTGGGTTTTGTTTGTTTGTTTTTTAAACTAGTATGGGATTTTAGAAAGTGGTGCTTTGTTCTGCATTCAAGTATTGACCATAAGCAACTGGCATCTTACCTCTGGGCTACAGTGCATTTATATTACAAGAGAAATGATTGAAATGCTTTCCCAGATTAAAAATATTTTCATTCTATCACTTGTCTTCCCAAACCACCACAAGTACACACACAAAAAAAAACCCCACAATTTCATGTGTGATTATACAACAGCATAAGAGACATGTTGTTTATCTGTCATGCACAGCTTTACCTTTTGTGAATTTAACATTTTATCTCTTGTTTTGTATACATAGCCTTTTCATGGGCATTCAACCCCATGAAAACTCAGACAGTAAG
This sequence comes from Marmota marmota marmota, assembly GCF_001458135.2. Lineage (NCBI taxonomy): Eukaryota > Metazoa > Chordata > Mammalia > Rodentia > Sciuridae > Marmota > Marmota marmota. The sequence goes on from NW_026000196.1 coordinate 1,584,938, forward strand.
GTGGGACAATTATTTATATTTTAATTTTTCAGATGGAAAAAAAAGTTTAACTGAACATGAAGAGGACACAGAAATATACACACAGTTTTGGACTTATTTTTATCTTGATAGTATCATTCTGTGAAGTCTTTACCTGATCCTTAAGTTAGGGACACTCAGGGGATGATAATAACATATCCATTGAATCCATGCAATGCTTTCTTAGGTCAAAATAATATATAATAAAATGTTAGATGCTGACTCACTTTTCTTGATATAGAGTGAACTAATCCATCCTAAATTTTCCTCTTCCCATTTCAATTTAGGAGCTCCATAAATTTATTCTTTCTTTTCCAATAGAATGTGCCAACGGCACCCAGCTAATGAATATATAGGAACACTAATGTTAATTTTCGAGTGGGCATCTATATATCTATGACTAGTTACATGATAACATTATGCACCTGCAGCTTATAGCCACAGGTGTATCCTGGAACAGGATGGGGAATGGAAATACCTGGCATGGACATGGATCCTGTTGCTAGGACTCTTCTCATTACATGATTCTGGTTTTGCTTCTGCCACTGCAGGATCTGTGGTCACATACAAGGACTATGAAATGTCCAGTCTTCAATTCAGGAAAACACGGGGACTTCAAGCTCCTTATAATCACTGTGTAATCACTCTTATAATCAAACTCAAAGAATTGTATTAAAGATGTAGAACTTTTCTAAATAGCTGAGTTATTGTTCCATTCCTCTCAATATGCTATGTTTCAGAAGGGAAATTGCTTTTGAACCCAATGGTTTTCAAAAATATTCTTGGTATTACCTCCTTTTTCATGTCTTTCAACTCCAAATAATTATTATGACTTCAGTCATGAGATAGAAGTAGGTGCCTGAACATGCAGTTAAAATACAGGTCTTTGAATAATAGTTCAATTCCATTTGCAGAGGGGAAATCAGAAGCCAGAGAAATTTAGCAGAATACTCAAAGTTGCAACTTCTTATTTTATTACAAATTTACTTACGAAAGCAGACAAATAATGTCCATTTTAAGAGTGAGAAGTTTGGGGGATAAAGCAAATAATACACATTCACATATGTCCATGTCTCTTTTGATGTCAACAACATCTTTACTTTTGTTCTACCTCATACTTCAGCTATGATTCTATTTCTTGTCTGCTTCTTTTGGAACAAGTTTCCTGAATTCATTATTTTTATTTCTACACATCCCATTCACTGCTCAATCTGGTTTCTTGGTCCACCACAATTATTGCCAATAACATGTCATTAAACCGGAAAAACATCTTGGGACCTCGGCTGTGCTTGACCTTTCAGAATTTGACTCGTCATGCTTTGATTTGTCTAATATCATTGTTTCTTGGTTTTCTTTCTACCTCTATTCACAATTCATTTATCTTTGCAGAAAAGAATAGGAGGTAAATACTTAGGGACGTGCAAAGCAGGAAGTATTGAGAACCAGAGCATGGTTCTGTGGTGACCCTTAAATTTTAGACAAGTGAATCCATATGAGTTATCCTTTTGGTGTCCTGAGACCCCACTTGATATATTTTTTCCCTTGGCTTCTGTGTTCAAAATTTCTAAATTTCTTTTCTCTATTTTAGGAACATTACATACTGAGGAGAACCTCTTCTCTTTCTCTGCATTCATCATGCTCTAAGTTAAATTCTGACTCCCTTTACCCCTAGGGATCCATAAACGTGTTACATCTCTGTATTTTTATTGAAAAGAAGATAGCAGAGTCAGATGGCTGTGGGTTCAATACTGACACAGGATTCATTTTTGTTTCACTTTGGACAATAACATTACTTCTCTGATTTTATTACCCACAACATAGATATAATTTTTTGAAAATTAAATTAGTGTGTTCATTTATTTGGAAAAAAAGAATACACATTCAAGAATGAATGTGGCCATCTCCAAAGTGAGATGGCAAAAGTTGCAATCTGTAACAAAATCTCAGAGTTCTCACTCTTGCTCTTTTCTCAAAGAGTTGCCCTCCAGTCTTCTTCATTCTCATTGATGATACATGGTGAGCTACATGCACTCAAAGTAGTAGTCCAATTCCTTCTATTGAAATATAAGATATTTAAATTATCTCTTATGTGAGTGAGTGTATGTGTGTGTCTGTGTGTGTGTGTATATGTGCGTGTGTATGTGTGTGTGTGTGTGTGTGTGTGTCTGTGACAGAGAGAGAGAGAGAGAGAAATTCAGTCTTCCAAATTATCAAGGCTATATAAAAACAACATTTTAACTATGTTTTTGTTTCTGTTTTCAATAGGATTTTTTTCCTGGTCTTTTTCTATTGCCCGCTTTTGGTATTTTGGCACTCAGTGGTTAAGTGCAACTTGTAAAAAAATCTCAACTTGACCACTGAGCTACATCCCTACCCAATTTTTTTTTTTTTGAGACGGGGCTCACTATGTTGCTTAGGGTCTTGCTAATTTGCTGATGCTGGCCTCAAAATTATGATCTTCCTGCCTTAGCCTCCAAAATTGCTGGGATTATAGGCATGCACCACCAGGATCAATTGAACTTTTGAACTTTATGGAAGCCTAAGTTGCCCTCACATTTTTTTTTTTTTTTTAGACCAGGTCTTGTTTTCCAAGTTGGTCTCTAATCCCTGGGGTCAAATGATCCTCCTGCCTCATGCTTCCAAGTAGCTGGGACTGCAGGTGCACACCCATGGCACTGGGCACTATTGCCATTTCCTATGTACAAACGGCATAATTGTTTATTCTCTTTGTCTCCAAGAAACAATGTAAAAATACTGTGTGTTCTCAGATCTGGAACAGATCTGAGAATGGAATTTACATTTTCTTATGAAGAAGGTTTGGGAAAGAAGTGTAGGCAAGGTGTGGAGACAGGAGAAAAATACTTATCTGTCCACAGAAAAAGAAACTGGAAGAAAACCACAAGATTCAGCCAACCATAACTTAGCAGTGGCTTTTCAAGGCATAAATATTAACAGGCCAAGCCTGAAATTGTGTTTAAAGAGATATTGTCTGAGTGAAGTAGAAGGATATACACAAACCATCCTTTTATGTGAATATTTGGAGGAGACCCACTGGTTCCATTAAACATCTGATACTCAAGAGATTATTAACCTATTGGAAATTGACCACACATCATGATAATAGAGTCAACCTCTCTATGAAGGCCCCTGAACACTGGCTCTGAGGTCTGATATGCCAAAATGCCAAATGTGGACAAGAGAAAAAGGCCAGGAAAAAAATCCTTATTGAANCAGTCATTCATATATATATATATATATATATATATATATATATATATATTTTTTTTTTTTTTTCCAGAATCAAGAACACACTTCACAGGTGTTTAAAATTTTACTTTTCCAACTTAAAAATAACTGAGTAGAAGAGAATTGCACTGGAGAACAAAAAGGCTCTTTTCTGTACTCCTAACTGAACAGAGAAGTTAAGGAGCCCAATGGCCAATTCTGAATACAGAAATCCTTACTGTATCAACAGGTAATAAAAGTCAGATGTGAACCAATGGGGCTTGAACATACTTTGCTTATGTTCAAAAGCCTCATAAAGAATCAAGAAAACCCAAAGAAAGTTTTTCAAAATTTCCCTACCCCAATTAATGAAACTATTTCCTGCTACATTCTCCCAGTGAAAACTATCATTTTGATAGTGATAATTCTGGCATCTGTTCATGTTTTATATATCTCTGCCTAAAGTCTGATTAAGTATTTGCAAATACCATTCTATGAGTTTTTTACACTTTCTTTATGAAGACCTTTAAGAATGAAATTGATCCAAAGTATATGAAACTGATTAGAACAGAGATTAAGAAAATTTTGTTCTTTGTGACATCTGGTTTTGGTTGATTTAAATTTTATTTTCTGACTCAGAATGGAACCACCATTTGACCCAGTTGTCCCACCCCTCAGTATATACTCAAAGTACTTTAATCAGCATACTATAGTGATGTGGCCACATTAATGTTTATAGCAACTTAATTCACAATAGCTAAGCTATGAAACCAAAGTAGGTGTCTGTCAACAGATGAATGGATAAAGAAAAATGTGGTATATGTACACAATGAAATATTGCCCAGCCATAAAGAAGAATCAAATTATGGCATTTGCCATTAAATGGATGGATCTGGAGACTATTATGCTCAATAAAATAAGCCAATCCCCAAAAGACAAAGGCTGAATGTTCTCTCTGGTATATGGATACTAACAAACAATAAGGGATGGAGGGAGAATCAAAGTTCACTGGGTTAGACAAAGGGGAATGAAGGGAAGGGAGGAGGATAGGAACAGGAAAGACAGTAGAAAGAATTAGGCATAACTTTCCTATGTTCATACATGAATACAGGACCAGTAAAACTTCACTTCATGTTCAGCCACAAAAATGGGATCCTAATAAGTTATATTCCATGTATGTATAATATGTCAAAATACACTCTACTGTCATGTCTACCTAAAAAGAACAAATCAAATAAAGATACACTATGTTAAATGGATTGTTATTTAGCCAAAATCAAACAATCCTGACAATCCCGTCATTTGCAACAAATAGATGGTGTTATGCAGGATAGAAATACTGTTAGGAAGGCAGATTATTACGTTAAGTGAACTAAGCCAGGCACAGAAAAACAAGTACTATATGATATCAATTATACATGGAATATAAAAGCTAGTCCAATAAAAGTTGAGAGTCAAATGGTGGTTATGAGAGACTGGAGAAAGTAGAGGAAGGGGAATACTGGAAGAGAATTATCAATGGGTACTAAATTATAGTTAAGTAGGACTAAAAAATTTGGATATGCTACTGCATTGGAGTGTGACTATGAATAATGATAATATAGTATGTATTTCAAAAACCCAGGAGAAATAATTTGAGAAATAATGAAGATTTGAGGGAATAGAAAAGTCTCACCCGACTTCAACAATATATAATATATATTTGAGTCAAAATATCACATGGTACTCCACAATTCTATGAATGTATGTGTTATTAAAAATAAATTTAAAGAATTAAAAAAATATATTTTCTATGTAAGACTGTTTATGGAGTTATTAATTCCAAGTCTCATATATATCAAATTTTATCATTATGCAGACAACAAATTTTGTTGTTAAAAATACAATGAACAAATATAATTAATTATTAAAGATACTAATTCCATTAGTAAAACATTATTTGGGTGATATTTTAAGAGATCTTCTTCTGTTCTTTAGTTCCACATGTATCCTGCACATATGTCACCCTACCCCTACTCACACATTCATGCAGACATATACACACATATACACACATGTGTATATAACCTATTCCAATTTAGATCATTCTGCACCTTGTGCCTGCTCTGTTTTACACTTAGAAATATATCATAATCTTCTCCTGAATTATTAAATATTTTGTGGTACACCATTATGTGGCTATCCCATTGTTTAAACAAGCAGTTCCCTATTGTTAGGCATTCAGGTTTCTCCCCAGTTTTGCTGGGTAGGAGTTCAGATACACCAAATTGCCAGAGGTAGGGTACCAGAAAATGCCACTGGAGGACAAGACAGAGAGATGAGTCATCATGTCTCTGTTTATGATAAGTCCCATTACAATGACAACTCCCGCCACTAAGGACTTATTGCCCTTGATAACTCCCACCACAGGGTCAGTGTTCTAAAATGACCAACAGAGTAAAGTGGACAGTGTTCTAATAAAGTAACAAATGGGAGAAAATTGGACACTGTTCTAATCAGGTATTGTAAGGTAACCAATGGAAGCAAATGGTGTAAGGTCTTCAATAGGGTCTGTGTAGGGAAGAGAACAGCTCACAGCTCAGCATATAAGACACTAAGTTCCATATACTGGGGCTTTGGGCCTCTCTTTCTTGCTTGACCCATTCTGCTCTACCCTATGGATTGCTACTTTCAACTTCAGCTTTAATAAATTTACTTTGCCTGCTACTTTGTAAGTCTTGCTCAATTCTTTGTTCAGAACATCAAGGATGTGAACCTCAAATGGACAACCTAATGATAACAGTTTTACTTATGAAATAACTTGAGTTACAAATACTTTTTTCTATACATGTCTGATTATTTCCTTAGGCTAAATGACTAGATCAAAGAATGCCTTTTAAGCCTTGTTTTGTTTTGTTTTTAAACATGGCCCCAACATGCCCCCAGGTTGACTTTAGTAATATCTCTATGTGTACTTTCTATCAGAAGCATCGTTTCTTATGCCATTGGCAATATTGGATACTTAATTAAAAATAAAGGGTTTTGGTGAGTGTAAAAACAAAGGAAAAAATCCAACATTTAAACTGTGAATGCTGGTGAGATTGAAATTTTATAGTATGATATCACTCACATTTCATCCTTATTTTCATTTCCTACATTGCTTAGATTCCTTTTGTTATTTCCATGCAGTTTTAAGTATGAATATTTTATCATGTAAATGTAGGAGGCTGGATAGTAGCCTCCCAAAAGTTATGTTCATGTTCTAACCCCTAGAACCTGTGAGTATCATCTTATTGGTAAAAGAGTAAATATAACATTACTTAAAAAAAGATGCAATTAAGTTAAGGATTCTAAAAGGAGGAATTTAGCTTAGATTATCTGAGTGAGTGAGAAATCTAAAGACAGGAGTCTTTATGAGAGGTCAGAGAGACACTAAGAGGGGAGCGCAATGTGAAGACAGAGGCAGAGAACGGAGGAAGGTGGTCACAAGGCCAGGAATTCTGTCCTATAGTTACCAAAAGCCAGAAGGCCCAAGGAATGGAAGCTCCCTTAGGGATCCTGGAGGGCCAGCTTCCTAGCCTCTAGAACTGGGAGGGAAGGAGCGTCTGGTTTTAAGCCATGAAGTCTGTGAAATTTGTTTAGACAGCCTTAAGAAATGAAAAGACTGGATTAGTATCTAGACATGAAAGTCTCTTTTTAATTTTGCTAATATTTTCTCCATTCTGAAGTGATTTTAGAAGAATTTTGCCAAAGTATAATGAAAAACATGATCTATTCTGTGACTTAGAATAATGTTAAATGTGCAAAGGAGATTGGGAACGATTGATCTCTTTACAACAGATCCTTATACCTAGAAACGTAGTATGACCTTTTAGTTACTTTTATTTTATGTTACTTAATAAAGGGTTGACTTCTTTTTCACATGGGCTTTGTGCTTGAGTTTGTTTTTAAGTTTTTTTTTTTTTGATAGGCGTGTTACACTTGGTTGCTGATATCATTGAGTAGGAAGTTCCCTTTGATAAAAGAATTATCTTATAATTGTCCTGACCAGTGTGGCTGCCCCCAGCCAATGTGGCTATTGAACACTTGAAAGGGTCAATGTCATTAAAGAACTGAATTTGTTGCATTTGAATAAATGTAAATTTAACACATATCACTAGTGGCTACAACAGGGGACAACAGTTCTCAGTGATTACTGCTGCTCTATCCAAAGACTAAGGCAGCAAAGCAAAGTGGCTAAAAGCAGGGGATATTTGACATCCTGGTTCCAGCATTGCTAGCTTGGATGACTTACGCTGATAAATGATCTTAAGTTTTGATCTGGAGGCCAGTGGGAAGGTAGAGAGAGCCAAAGGAAGGTAAATATTTGTCTTTGGGGGACCTGTGTTATTTAAAGATTCATGTTTGTATTCAACAAGAGGTGGGGAATGCTGAAATACTTCTTTATCCCCAAAGAGTTCCAGGCAATCTAGGTTTCAAGGTTCTTATGTGTACCTGTTCAAATGTCAAGGTCCCACTCCTCTCTCAGGACCCTGACTTTGGTACTGGGGACTTTCCAGGATGAGAATCCACTGTTCTCTGATAGTTTGCTATTCTTATAATTAGAACATGATCCTTTTTTTTCCCCTCAGTTGAATCCCCATCTCCACCCCACTTACTGGAGAAAGAATTGCTTTGAATATTGCCAAATGGAAAGACCAAAGAAGTTTTACATTTGACTTTGAACCAGTGATTGATTGCTCTGAGTTTCCCATCTTCTTTCAAAGCACCACTGGTGTTCAACAGTAACCACTAAATTCCATAGACCTTATATTTATTATTCCCCTTATATCCCTCTAATATTGGAAATGTTGTAAAACTAGGGGTTTGGCTTCATGTAGTCTGCTAAGAACGTGATTGCAGGAAAAAAGTAAGAATATAGTGAATAGGGATAAAATGGAGTCTAAGTCAAGGCTGAGTAACTCAAGGTCAGCCCTGAGGCAAGGCTGTCAGGCTTCTGTGGCCTTTTGTCTCTCAGTCATTGGTCACAGGCTACCTAGGGGTAAAAAATGCCTAGGGTAAAGGCAATTTCTGTTCTGTAGAGTAGAGTTTTCTGGAGAGCTTTATCTTTGAGCTTTAGCAATTAACACAGCAAATGATGAAACTCATTACTGTCCCCCCAGTAAAGAAAATTTATGCAGGACACTAAGTGAGTCCACAACATTAATTTTTTTTTAAAAAAGTATTGGAATTTTATTCAAATACTTATCTTTTCAGATCATCATGTATCTTTTTCCTAAACTACATTTTTATTTCAATAGTTATTGTTTATTCATTTTTGCTTTTTATTAATTGTTTTATTACTGAATTACTCTGTTCTGTCTCACCCATAATGGGTTAGTTTTTTCACATTGTTATTAAAATCAATTCACATATATTTTATTTAGGACTGTTTTCCATGTTAGGTATAAGTGCATGAAGTATACTCTAATTTAAGTGGCTTAAGACAGTGACGGTGATATGTATTTGCTCCCACTTTTTTAGATTGGGTACGGAATAGAGAGCATGGCTTGTCTCTGCTCCACTTTGCATCTGCATTGATGGAGTATTTAGATAGCTTCTTAATAAATACATTTAGGGCCTTAAGTGAGATGGCTTGATATAGCTCTTTCTTCTCTATGGATTTTCTATGGACTGGCTTTGGTCTCCGAACAGCCTGGTCTTACAGTTTCAATAAGGAGCATTGCAAGAGGACAAGACCAAATATGCAAGCCTATGTTAACTTTCTGTTTGCATGAGGTGTGCCTCTGTCTTACTTTCAAAGGCTAGTCACATAGCCAAGACCAGAGTCTGTATGGGACTACCGTGAAGCCCTAGTCACTTGAGACCATCACAATATCAGTCTGTAATTTCCTACCTTAATGATCATGTTGCTTCCAACCTCCCAGGACTCTCAAATCTTCATCCCACTAAGACACCAGGCTCAGAACTGAAACGGGGAATCTTGACATCCAAAGCACTTCACATAGGAAAAGGTTACCTGAGGATTGTTCATGCCAGTTTCAAGGTTATGAGCAAAACAGTGACCTTTTTTGCTCACCCCTAAACCCAACATAAAATGATGAGGCAAGATAGAGAAACTGCCATTGCAGAGACACACATTCAAAAAGAGATAAACAGGAGTACATAGTAATCGCTCACAGGAAGCACTTCTGAAACCACCTGGGTTCTTATCCCAGCATTGTTATTAGCACAGATAGGTTCCCTGGGAAAGATTTCTCTGGGATTTTATTCTTTGCTCCCTTGGTTCCTGATTCCTGCCTCTGATGCATCCTTTTTATTTCCAAAAGAAAAGGTTTGTTTTGGAAGTCAAGTTACTTTCTCATCCTACTTTCTTCCCATTGTGAACTTCTCTGCTCCTTTTAGTCCAAATTGTCCATGCTTTTGTTGGTGTAATTCTACTTTGAAAAAAAAAATGTGGATTCCTTATGAATCCCATTGAGGTCCAGACTACTGGGCAAAAATTGTACTCATGAAACACTTGCGCAGAGGCTCCTCTCTATTTTGAGCTACAAGCAAGAAAGATGTGAAAGAACAGACTTAGCCCTCTGATGGCCCAAGAGGGTAAAGCATTCCCGTAAGATGGGAGAGTAACTGAAGAATGGAGAAAGGATATGAAAATCCATTACAGCAAAAGTCTGAATTCATTAATGACCAAGAAACTAAAGCATTTATTTTAAAAATACACGTTTTTCCTCTTCTATTTCCCCAACTACCTCACTCTCAACCTAGATTTGGGAAAATTTAAGAAATTTTACTTTTGAATGTAGCAATATATAGCTCCTCTTTATATTTTTAAATCCTTTCTTCTTATTTGCTGAGATTTCTTCTTTGTTGATTTATCATAAGCATGTTTTCCTTTATATTCTTGAGTGTAGTTGTAATAGCCACTTTAAAAAATTTTTATAAGCAATATATTCTGTTAGTCAAGTCAAAGAGCAATGAGATACTATTTTCATTTAACAAATTAGCAAATATTTAAAAAAATCATTGACATGTGAAATAAATTGTTATAAGTTTTTAATGCTCAAAAAAGATCAAAAGTCTATAACTTTCTGATAGGATTATTATAAATTGATTTAGAATTTTTGGAAAATGATCTATTTTAATCATTTAAAACTTTATATACTTTCTGGTGCAGTAATTATCCTAAAGCAATAATGGAGATAGAATATGGAATATTACACAGCCATTAAAATCAGTTTTAATTAATATAAAAGGTAAGTAAATATACATATATGTATATGCATATAGGTATGTTTATGAATTGGTCTTTACTTTTGTAAGAATATGCTAGTCACACAGTAAAAAGACTGAAAAAGAATTGCTCCAAATGTTAGATTTTACTGGACCATTGGAACTATGTATGAGGTAGTTTTCAAAATAAAATTTGTATGGGAGAGTATGGTTTTAATGATGTCATAAAAAGTAAGCCCTTAGGAAAGGTAGTGAATACAACAGTCACTAGTATGGCAATATGGAAAAACGTGGATGTGTAACCGATGTGATTCTGCAATCTGTATACGGGGTAAAAATGGGAGTTTATAACCCACTTGAATCAAATGTATGAAATATGATATGTCAAGAGCTTTGTAATGTTTTGAACAACCAATAATAAAAAAATTGTAAAAAAAATAAAAAATAAAAAGTAAGCCTTTGGGAAAAATAAAGAAACCATTTCACAACCTAAAAATAATCATCATTACAATATTTGACTCACATTAGAATCGGTATCTATTGACTGCTTTTTCTCTCCAGTGTGGCTGACATTTTCTTATTTCTTTGTATATTTGGTAATTTTGTATAGTATACTCACTATTGTGAATGATAAATTTTAGAGACTGTGTATTCTGTTATATTCCTCTAAAGAGATCTGCTTTATTCAAACCCCAAACTCATTCTCCCCTGGGTGGAGTTAAAATCTCTCTTTGGTAATTTTATTTTCAGCTGGCTTCTTGGAGTCTCTATATATTTAACTGCTCATCTCTGGCTCTGCCCTTTTAGGCTACCTCTGATCTGCTGTGATCTGCCTCTCATTCTTGCAGCCATTAAGACTGAGTTTCTATCCAGAGATGGCATGGTTTCATGCAAACACCACAATGGTGCCACAAATAGCAGTTAAAAAGAAAGAAAGAAAGAAAGAAAAGACCCAGTCCTGTTCCTTTTGTTCATGTACCCACTCGCCTACAGTTTCTAACTACCTGAGTATCTTGCAGTACCCTCAAAAAGTTATCTTTAAACTTTTCCAGAGTTGATAGCTATTATCTGAAGGAATTTTGTCTGTTATGGACTACTCTGCCGTCACTGGGGATGAAATATCTTTTTCTTGAATGGTAACGATAGTTCACTTAGAAAAATATCTAGCTTCAAAGCATAGGTTGGGGGTTATGTAGTTGGGAATGGAAAGGGAAACACGGGGAGAAAATTATCATTTTTTAATAAATGTCTCAGTTTCTTCTTCATTAATGAATATAAGCTTTTTGTACTTCAATTTTCTTATAAGTTATATGTTTTCAGATCTAGATTTTTAACTAGAATCTTCCACCTTGTAAATGTCTTTTCAGGCAGGTTATCTAATATCTCTGAGTTCCACTTTCTTTATCACCATAACAAGGTTGATCATGTCCCTGTGACAAGAAGACTGAGATAATAAGTGCCAAATAAATATATTCACTTCTCCTTATTATGATCATAGCATGAGCTACTTTAAGGTAAGAACCATGCTTCTTCATTCCTCTTTGAATCCATGAATCAAGATCATTTGGGTTGGAACATAAACATCTTTACAATAAATAAATAACCCTGATTTAGAAATATAGAGAACATTAAGATAAAACTTATTGATATAGTCAGCTATTATTTCTATGTAGGGAATTTTTTTCACTCCATCTACCAACTGAAGTCTGCTATATTGATAAGCATTTTAATCAAGATGGAGTGATAACTGCTTAATTTTAGTAGTGAACTACTTAGAGTGCACTTCTTACAGTTTTTGTATCTTCTTCATTACTGTATAAGTGAATATAATTTTATGTAGTCATTGAAAAATAGTTACATGAAAATGTTCTGTAGAAACACCTTGCTTTAAAATCAGGTTTCTTTGCTAGGTAATAAAAAAAAAGATTTTCCCTGAAGCCAGCTTGGGGAGAGTATTATAATATTCCAAAGTCATATCACTGAGGAATATAATATTGTAACTAAAAAGATTTTGTAATTGTAAGTCCTTATGAATTAAGTGAATTATATTCAATATTGCTGAGAACATTTTCCTTGGGTTAATAAAGCCCTTTATGTAAGTCAGATCTCAAGCTACAAGAAGGAGTTCAGATCCCAGATATATTAGTAGGTCACAGTAAGAATTACAAAGTGCAGTTACTGTTAGAGGTAAGAATTTGCTCTCAGGTACAATATTTTTAATCTAAATAATTTAAATGATTTTGAGACCCCCATCAACCTTGATGACATAATGTTATTATTAGTCAGAATTGAGACTTCTTTCCCACTTCCATTTCAGTGTGAAAAAATGACAGGTTTGACACTCACACTCACACCCTGCCCTCTCTTTCTTTATATTCAGTACTGGGGATTGAACCTAGGATCACTCTGTCACTGAGCCACATCCCCATCCCTTTTAGTTTGAGATAGGGTCTCACTAAGTAGCTGAGGCTGGGCTCCAACTTGTAATCCTCTTGCCTCAGCCTCCCCAGTGGCTGGGATTACAGGAATGCCACAGCACCAGGCACATCCAATCTGGTTCTTACCTGTCTTGACCTGTCCCAATCCATCCAATTCTATAGCTACCCCTTTGAGCATCCTGCTCCAGTGAGACACAACACAGTGCTAAGAGTAAAATACCTACTATGTGATATGGTCTGTACTAAGTACTGTAGAGACAAAAAAAAAAAAAAAAAGGAAAGACAGAGCCTAAACCATTGCCCTCAGTAGGAGTCCAGGAAAATAATGTGAGTCAAAAAATGTGAAATTCCCAGTCCTTTGGACATAGATATTACTTTCAGTGTGGCTACATCAATATCACATGGGAAACTGGCTGTAAAAAGCAGAACTGTGAAACATTTAGAAAAGAGTAATGAAAAAGGCAGAAAATTCAGTTCTCAGCAGAATTCTGTCAACAGGAGAAATTCTACTTCCACAAATTCCTGAGGAAAGGAAACCTTGCAGAGAGCTTCCCAGGCCATCTATAAAACAGGAAAGCAAGAACAGAGCAGATGAAGAAAAGCTTCTATTTTCTTTCTGATTTAGCTTTCACTTGTGGTTTATGTAAGAGAAAAAAAAATGGACTAAGCTCTTGCTGGAGCCATTACAGGGCTGTGCAGTTATTTGCTTGCACTAACATTGTTTATTTCAGAACATCTGTGCCATAATCTTTGGTCATGGCTGTGGAATATATGAGGTCATCTCTTTGGATGTTTATATAGCTGAGGAATAATCAAAACCAATGCACCAGAGCTGTAGACCCTTTTACAGATTTTTAAAGAACTTTTGCACTGTTCATATCACCTCTGAAGTTTCTGCAACCAAGCACCTTGAACACAGTATGCTCTTGGAAAACTGATCGTTGGATTTATTCATGAATATAATTTGTCTCAATTTTGCCAATCCCATCCAACACACATGTGTGGGAATAGTTGTGCATAGATACACACACACACTGCAAAACATGCAGGAAAGATAAGCAATATGCAATCACAATGAACTGAGTTTTCATCTTGACTCTTGTCATTACCTAATTCTGAAACCTTAGGCAATTCTAGCTCTACATCTGTCACCAGCGTGAGCTCTCTTTGTTCTTAATCCTTCTTTGACTTCCTGTCATTACAGGGCAGTCTAAAAGATTTTTCATCTACCTTTCTAGAGACATCTTTTTCATAGTTCCACAAAAAGAGGTCACCTTGCACTTTTTTGCTGGTTTCAAATTTGGACACATTCTTTCTTTCTTACCTCCAAGGCCTGTTTGAACCTGCGTGAATGTTGTTACCATCTCAATGCAATCTCTTTCTCATTCAAATACAACCTTAGAGCTCTGGATGAGTTGCAGCTGCAGTTGACCCAAAGTGTCACCAACAAGAAAATCACTACCAATACTGCAGTTAAGCAGTTAAGGTATTGTTCAGACTGGACTACACTCTGCTCTCAGGTGGCAGGGTGAGTGCATCATTTGACATTAGGGTTAGAAGAATTATCCTTAGCATCTACATCCTTTTGACAACTTCAAGGTCTTGGTCTATTTTCAGTATTTTTATTTGTTGTTTGTTTTGTATCCAATCACGTTGCCAAAGAGCAACACCAGCAGGAGCTGTCTCCCAGTGTCAGCGGGTGGCATGTGGCTTGTGTTCAATACTTCCTCTCCCACATGACTATCTAGTCCACCACTCTCCTGCTGGAAACACATCCCTGAAGGCAAATTATTCTTAAAACACTCTCTACAACTATCCCCCTTTCTACTCCACCCCCTAGAGAAGATAGTGATGGAAAATCAATGGAAATTCCAAATAGAGAAAAAAAAAAACTGTAGCAGCTCTGTAAATTTGGGAGGGTGCCCATGGCAGGCCATAAGCATTGAGACATTTCTGCTACCCAGAGTGGAGGAGGGATTGGGCTAAAGGAAATTGTGAAGCACTGACTCATAATTTTTCTTCCCCAGAAAGTGATGTAGAGCAGACACTAGAGGAATATTTTTTTTAAACTTTTTCTCCACACCATTTTTTGGAGCATTATACTTATACATAATGGTGGGATTTGTTGTTGCATATTCGTACATGCATACAGTGTAGCAATATAATTTGGCAAATATCACTCCCCAACACTTCCCCCAACTCCTCTTCCTCCTGCCCCCTGGTCCCTTTCCTCTGATCTACTAATCTCACTTTGATTTTCATGAGACCCCCTTCACCTTTCTTTTCCTTTTTCCTCTCTGCTCTCCACATGTGAGATGTAACATATGACCCTGGCCTTCGGAGTTTGCTTATTGTGCTTAACATAATGTTTTCAAGTTCCATCCATTTTCCTGCAAGTGGCATTCAATTTTCTTTATGAATGAATAAAACTCCATTGCGTATGCATACCGTATTTTCTTTATTCATTATCCATCAATGGACACCTACGCTGGTTCCATAGATTAGAGGAATATTTTACTAGTAGCTCCAATTAGAAGGTATCAAGTGTTCTGGGAAAAGATGAGAAGCAACCCCATTGTCAGTAGGACCAGCAACATTGTTGGTGATTTCTGAAAGAACAGGCAGATCCTCAGGAAACAGAAAGACTGTGGGTGGCAGTATCATTGGCTGGCCCCGTTTCTCAGTGATGGAAGAAGAATTTCCTAAAGTGATTGGATATCTCCATACTCAGGATGGCAGGAATCGGGACATGATCATGCCATGTATTTGGAATACAGGACTAAAAGCCAAGTGAGGAAGGTGACCTCAAGCCCAATAGATTCAACAAACCCGGTGAAGGAAACCTGAACAGATGACACTTTCCACCCAAACTGCTCTTCACTTCAGTGATGTGTGACTGAGCTAGGATCCTGTTTAGACCACCGGGATTTTACTCTAAGACCAAAGAGAGGAATTCTAACAGTAACTACGTAAATCATGAGAGTGCGCACCAGGGCTATTGTGAAGGATGTAGCAAGCTAGAACAAGTCATGGGTGAGTTACAAACAGTGGCATTGTGGGCACATGCCATCTTACACTGTTCTTCCAAGCTTAACATGAAGATTCAGGGTTAAATTTCAGCCCTACTCTCCTCTGCTGCCCCTAGAATGCTTCTGTACAGGGAAACCCTGCTGGGCAGACTTGCCTTCTTCTTTTGCCTTCTAAAATAAGTAAACAGGAAAAAAAAATTAAATCAGGTACACCAACAACTCACCAGCATGTAAGTAGGAGGCAAATACCGCCCATAAGGAGTAGAATAAGAGCAGTTCTTCCAGACTGGCTACAGGTGATGTTTTTTAACAGCAAGCATTCTTTTTTAATATTTCAATATTTTTATTTTTTCTTTTAAAAATTTTGTTCGTGCATTATAAACATACATTACAGTGGGATTCATTGCCACATATTCATACATGCATACAATAGAACAATAGAAATTGGTCAATTTCATTTTTCAGTATCTCCCCTTTTTCTGTCCTCCTCCTTCCCACTGCTCTCCTTTCTCTACTGGTCTACCTTCTCAAGCAATTATTCTTTTTAAAGAAATAAGTATGATGTATCAAAGTGCATTCTATTGTCAAGTATAACTAATTATAACAAATAAAAAATAATTAGAAAAGACCTATAAACAAAAAAAAAATTATGGCCTCATCCGTGAGGTAGATCATTTCAATATCTCCCCGTCATCTCTTTGTATTTATTTGTTGGCAATGTACATTCTTAGTATTATGTATCTTAGTAGTATGGCCTTCCATTCTTAATATTTCTTTAGTTTTATTTATATATGTATTCATTTACTTATTTTTTATCATCCTGGACTCTTGAATATTATTTCATCTTTATGAATTATTGTTAGTTTTGTGGCGCTCAAACCATGCCAGGTGTGGTCAGGGGGATCCCTTTCCAACTGGCTCCTGGCCCCATCCTTCATTGAGGACTTCCTGACATTCTGGCACAGCAAGATGCTTCAGTCTCATCTCGAACTTTCCCAGGCCCAGCCCTAGAATGAACCATCTCTCCAAGGAGCCCTCTTGTCAACTTTTCCATGTATTTCTTCCCAGTTTTTTTCCCCCTCTAGGAGTGTTACAGGCTCCTGGCTTGACTTTAAAGAAGGTTCAGATATTTTTTAGCTTGTCAGGTGAGATCAGGGGCAGGTTTCCCTGAGAAATCGCTGAGTGTGGAAGAAATTATGAGGGGAAATGAAGTATATGCGCCTGAACCCACAAGAAGCCTTCCCTCAGCACAGGGGAGAGGGAGCTGGGAGCAGATAGGAGATCATCACAAACCACTCACTTTTCTGACCCAAGCTCATTTATACTCTGGAGAGCAAGGGATTGTGAATAAAGCTGGGAGAAATTTTCACCCCAAACACTGTACAACAGTGGGACACAATGGTCCAAGAAGTTACAGGACCCCTACCTGTAAGAATGTAAGAAAAAGACTCTAAGCCTCACTTCATTACAAAACCTCCATGGAGCTTTGGGACTGTGGGGTATTCTTGATTTGTGGTTGAAGGGGACTGAGGCTCATAGCTGCAGCATATTGCAAGGACCACAGTGATCCATGACAGTGCCTGGTGAGAGCCAGAAATGACCACAAAACAGGAGGCAGGCGCAGCAGCAGAGACCCAGCAACACGGACTGGCTGGGACACACCTGTGACTCATGCACTGAATACTTCCTGTAACCCTGGGAAGATATTTGCAGAGGATGCAGTTCTTGTCTGAACAAGAGGGGGCAAGAATGGATGAAATCTTGGTTATGACTATTAACGTTACTGCATTAACACCCACAGAATTGGGAAACTTGGATAAACTTGGGAGACAGATTGAGGTATCCACTTATTTTTTTAATCTACCCCCTCCCACCCTGCCATTTCCACCTCCAGAAAAATCATGAAGCCTCCTTCTGGACTGGGAGCGATTTGCCTACCAGGGGATATTTTGCAATGTCTGGAGACATTTTTGCTTCTCACGATATGGGAGATGATTCTAGTATTTAATGGAAAGAAGCCAAGGATTCCTCTGAAATGCATAGGACAGCCCCCCACAGCAAGGAATTATCTGCTTCAAACCAGTTCCTTAATGCATGAATCACATGGATTTGGAAAATATGTCTATAAATTTAAAACATCAACATTTTTGTCTATTACATATGCTACAAATTTTTTCAGTTTACTCTTTGCATTAATTTTATTTTTAGACCTACAGAAATGTAATTTTTATATATTTAAATCTATCAATGTTCAGATATGTCAGAGGATATTATTTCTGTCTTCGATACTATAATTTTTGCTACTCCAAAATTGTATAAGTATTCATCTATCCTCTTGAAGCTTTTTATAGATATATAAATCTTTTATTTTTAGCCATCTGGAATTTATTTTGTAGAAATGTGGAATGTAGGGATCTCGATATATTATTTTCTTCTCAAGTGGCCAGTTGTTCCAGCAACAAATACTGAAAACATTTTATCCTTTTCCCACCTTCCAGTTTTTGAAACATCAATGTTATCATATTCTAAATCCAAATATGTAATTAGCACTGTTTCAGGATTTCTGTTTTCTTCTATAGGCCTAGACATTCTGGCGACGGGTTCATTGTAATTTTTTTTTTTTTAAAGAGAGAGTGGGAGAGAGAGAGAGAGAGAGAGAGAGAGAGAGAGAGAATTTTTTTTAATATTTATTTTTTAGTTCTCGGCAGACACAACAGCTTTGTTTGTATGTGGTGCTGAGGATCGAACCCGGGCCGCACGCATGCCAGGCAAGCACGCTACCGCTTGAGCCACATCCCCAGCCCTCATTGTACTTTTGTTGGCATAGATAGTAAGTGTAGGAAGGTCAAAGAAAAATAACACCAAAAATTTTTTTATTGGTATATTATAATTGTACATAATAGTGGGATTCATTGTGCCATGTTCATTTATACACACAATACAATTTGATCAATCTCATACCTAAGTACCTTCTCTTTCCTCCTCTCCTCCCTTCCTCTGATCTGCTTGTTCTACCCTTCTGTCATTATTATTGTTATTACTATTTTTTTAATTTTTATTGTTGGTTGTTCAAAACATTACATAGTTCTTGATATATCATATTTCACAATTTGAATCAAGTGGGTTATGAACTCCCATTTTTACCCCATATACAGATTGCAGAATCACATCAGTTACACATCCATTGATTTACATATTGCCATACTAGTGTCTGTTGTGTTCTGCTGCCTTTCCTATCCTCTACTATCCCCCCTCCCCTCCCCTCCCCTCCCCTCTTCTCTCTCTACCCCCTCTACTGTCATTCATTT
>NW_026000196.1:1609557-1617730 GCF_001458135.2 Marmota marmota marmota
ATTGTGAATTGTGCTGCTATGAACATCGATGTAGCAGTATCCCTATAGTACGCTCTTTTAAGGTCTTCAGGGAATAGTCTGAAAAGGGCAATAGCTGGGTCAAATGGTGGTTTCATTTCCAGCTTTCCCAGGAATCTCCATACTGCTTTCCAAATTGGCCACACAAATTTGCAGTCCCACCAGCAATGTACAAGTGTATCCTTTCCCCACATCCTCACCAGCACTTGTTGTTGTTTGACTTCCTAATGGCTGCCAATCTTACTGGAGTGAGATGGTATCTTAGGGTGGTTTTGATTTGCATTTCTCTGACTGCTAGAGATGGTGAGCATTTTTTCATGTACTTGTCGATTGACTATATGTCCTCCTCTGAGAAGTGTCTGTTCAGGTCCTTGGCCCATTTGTTGATTGGGTTATTTGTTATCTTATTGTTTAATTTTTTGAGTTCTTTGTATACTCTGGATATTAGGGCTCTATCTGAAGTGTGAGGAGTAAAGATTTGTTCCCAGGATGTAGGCTCCCTATTTACCTCTCTTATTGTTTCTTTTGCCTTGAAAAAACTTTTTAGTTTGAGTAAGTCCCATTTGTTGATTCTAGTTATTAACTCTTGTGCTATGGGTGTCCTATTGAGGAATTTGGAGCCTGACCCCAGAGTATGTAGATCGTAGCCAACTTTTTCTTCTATCAGATGCAGAGTCTCTGATTTGATTTCAAGCTCCTTGATCCATTTTGAGTTAACTTTTGTGCATGGCGAGAGAAGGGGATTCAGTTTCATTTTGTTGCATATGGATTTCCAGTTTTCTCAGCACCATTTGTTGAAGATGCTATCCTTCCTCCATTGCATGCTTTTAGCCCCTTTATCAAATATAAGACAGTTGTAACTTTGTGGATTAGTCTCTATGTCCTCTATTCTGTACCCTTGGTCCACCCGCCTGTTTTGGTACCAGTACCATGCTGTTTTTGATTTCTCTAGCAGACAAACTAGTGTCTTGGTGTTCATTTTGCTTGGATAAGACAGACCTATGGAAACCCTGGGTACCTTAATAAGCTCTTCAATTTTGACAGGGCACAAACTCCAAATGGCCTCTTCCATGATAGGTAGTAGGTCGAATTTCTGCTCAATTTTTTTAGTTGCCAGCTGTTGTTGCTTCTGAGACCCGTCTCCCCTCTGCTTGTGCATAGAGGTGTCCAGTTGGTCATTTGGGGGCTTTCCCTGAGAGCCTCTCCTTCCTAGGATTCTCTTCTTATTTTCAGGTAATGAGGCATCCCTAAACTTCCTCTTTTGACATCTCAAATTAATTATGCTGTTTGAGATGTCCACATGAACTGAGAAGAACTCTTAGGTGAAAATAGCCACGTCCAGTTAGAATGGTCCACTAATTTCAAGAGTTCTGTCCCCTCTAATTTCTGTCAACTTTTTGTCATCCTCTGGTGTCTTTAAATAATTTTTTAAAATATTTTGCCCAGAATTCATCATTGTTATCTTGGTTAGATAACCTTGAAGGAGGGTTACTCTAGAAGAAATTTTGCACCATTATAAGAACCAAAATTTTCCCTAAATATTGTTTTTCATCAATCTTAACTGAAGCTTAAAATATTTTCTCTCAATGATATGCCACTAATAGCCCCCATTGGTATCAAAACAGACAATATGATGAGCAACATAAGGCATACATGTACAACAGATGACTTCACACACATTGAGATACATTGGCTTGAACTCCATGAACTTGTCCAAACACTCTACTTCTTAAAGTGGGATCTCAACATTTTGTGGCATTACATTAAAAAAGGTTCCAGTCCAATTTAGGATTTCTCAATGTCTAAGCACCACAATTATTTCCAGAATAATTTGAAATAATCATGATTATAAGGCATAACCTGTCTTGAATAGATTTCATAGAGTCCTCATTTAAATCATATAGACAAATGTAATTGGTCATCATGTATTATTTTTTTAATTTAGTGTCTGAGGCCAAGAAATGGCCTTTATCTTTAGTTTGTGTGTTTATGTTCATACATTAAACTGGCCTGTGGTTTTCTTCCTTGGGTTATCTTTGTCAGATTTCCTTATGAGGTGGGTGTTAGCTTCATAAAATGATAATGCTTATTTTTATATTCTCTGTAGGAGTCCAGGTAGCAGGGAAATCATTCATTCTTTGAAGAGTTGAAACATCATACTAAGAAAACTATACCTGCCTTTTTGAAAGAGTTCTATGATGAATTTTTCAAATTTTCAAGGTCATTGGTCTATTCAGATCTTCTTCCTCATAAATAAAATTCAGCCCATAATAAATATCCTTGAAGACCATATGCTTCATGAAAATCATCAAATACATTGGCACAGATTTCCATGTATTAGTCTTTTATGATTTTGTGATCCGATTTGCATCTAGGGTTATAGTCACCTTACTAGTGTTACATATTTGTGTTTTAGTTTTTTGTTTGTTTGTTTGTTAGAACCCAGAATGTAAAATGTTTGTATTCTTCTCCAATTCATGTTTTGATTTGATTGCTTTGTTTTGGTTTTCAAAGATCCAGATCTTGTCTATATATATTCTAAATTAGTTTTCCAATTTATTAAAGTCTATGATGCTATAAATTCCTTGCTTTTTCCATATATTTATTTGATTATGCATTCCATGACTTCTTGTAGAGAGCACTGATTCCAATTATTTTAATTCCTTTTATTTTATAATGAATACAATTAATGCTCTAAATTTTCCAGTGACTTAAGCTCTGGCATGTTTTGATTTAATTATGCTTTTATTTTATTTCCAAAATGGTTCAAATTATAAATTATACATTCTATTAAATCATTATTGAAATTTTGTGGGTGAAAATTAGTAACATGAATATATGCTAAGGATATTAAACAGAAATAGTAGGTAACAATCTGGCATCTACAAAATCACCCTATTTTTATTCATTTATTCATCAATTCAATAAGCATTTACAATTATCTACTATGTAGCAAATCATTTGAAAAATAGATTTGTGTGAGTAGATATATACAGATATGTGGATGAAATATATAGGCAGATGTATAAGAAATTATATTAATCACATTTGCACATAGCTAAATGACTGTGCAAGGTAAAGTTATGGAAAAATAAACTCATATGGATTCATGAATGTGAGACAATTATTATTATAATTTTTAATTTTTTAATTATGTTTACTAAATTTCTATGATGAACAGATTTTGGATTTTTAATATTGCTGATATTTTGAAACTAGATTTCCTCTTTTATATATCATTTATGTTGTAAGGAATTTTGTTCAAGCAAGTAATTCAGATATAACAAAAATTTACGAATAAATTTGTAAGTAGGTCAAATGCACATTTTGTAGGCATACCAATAAATAGTGAAAAAATGAACTATGGTACATTATTCATTATGTTACAAAAAATACTTATGTGCATATTCTTATGTACATACTCTGAAGTGAAGAAAGCTGTTAAAATATAAAATGGTTATACTTAAAAATCAACACAGATCAGAGACTAATAAAATATTTGTTATTTGTATAACATAATTTTAGTGTTTATTTCTGAATTTTAATATATATATATATATATATATATATATATATATATATAATTGCTTCTCTTCTTATTCATGCTTATCTTTGTTTTATACAGTAGACTTGCATTCTTTATATCATTTTTTAAATTAGTTGCAAAGCACAAATAAGTAGTGGCAAAAACTAGGAGGCTAAAGGTAAACGACTTTGAAAGCATATTTCTCATTTAACCCTTATTTGGGAGGAATTAAAAAAACTTTTTAGAAGCTAATAAAATTTAGATTAAAGCAATATATAAAACAAAGGCTCTATGGAATTTTTATTACAAGTTTCTAAAATAGTTTGTATACATATGTGTGTCAGATTTTTCTTACTACTAAATTAGGAAAGTTTTAATACACAGGTTAATGGGAATTAATACTACCAATGAATGTAAAAGAAACACATTCCTATTTTATTCAGGACCAAACATCTAAGGTCTTGCTCCTAATTCACAAATAACAAACCCAATCTGCTACCTGTCAACCACTATACCTTCATACAGAGCTGAAGTAATAAAGAAACAACAGTAATGAATGGCTCTACATATTAATTAATCTTGAGACAAGTGTAATTTGGATAAAATTATGGTAAAATTTTAGAGAGAGTGTAGTACCTGAAGCTTCCAAATCAACAATGTCTTTAGAAAGTTATTCATCAAAATACAGCAAGTAACCATATCGTTTCAAAAAAATGGATATCCAAATAAACAGATATACAATCAAATCTATATAAGACAAAAAATTCACTGAATTATTTTGCAAAGGGGAAGAATCAGAAACAATCTAAAATTTCATCAATGAGTTAAGAATCAGTTAAGTTACCGTATATATGCTCAATAGATACTTAACTAGTTTTTAAGTGAGTTATGATGCAGAATTTAAAATAAAAGGTAAAAGTAAAAAATATATATATAAAGCTAAAGGAGAAACTAGGTCCAAAATTTGACATCTAATATTTCCACAAAATAAAATATGCCAAAATCAAACAATATACAAGCAAGGTCAGAGAGAAATATGACAACCTACTGCTGGTTTCTGGGGGTTACATGCATTATAAATGATTTCTTTCTTTTCTGTGTAATTTTCTCTTCATCTATATTTTCCACCATGAACACATATTACTTTTTTTAAAAAAAAAGATAAGAAGTTGAATTGATACTTTTAAATATATTTCTATAGTGTTTTAAAGTTTAATTGAGTCAGAGAGCCATGTCATTGCATGGAATTATGAGATTGTAGGAAGATGAATCTATTCTTTTTATTTTCTCTTTTCTCATTGGCCAAAAGTTTACTTCTATTAATTTTTAAATATGTGCCCTATATATTTCGTGGGTTAAGGTGATTTTTTTAAAAATAAGTTTTATCGTATTTGAAGTGACAATGTTCACAAGTCTTATGAAGTGACAATGTTCACAAGTCTTTCTCACCTTGAACTAGCAGCATGAGATGAGACAAAGACCACCCTGGACAGCCTTCAGAAGCAACTCTCTCCTTTGTCCTCTGACATTCATACACCCTGGCAGTGAAGGGGTTACTGAAAAGTCCTTTTTTTTAATCTTACTTGTAAGTGAAATATACCCCTTCTGAAATATACCCCTATGTTGTCTGACAGTGGTGTATCATATAATGAGACAGAATGACACATGATGATGTACACAGCCCTAGGAGAGGAAGACCAGGGTTTCAGTCCCAACTCCACAACCTTCCAGTTCTGTGATTTTGAACTATTCAATATCCTAATTGCTAAAACAGGAATAATGACAACAATAATAGTAGTGATTCCCAGAGCCATTGTGGGGATTAAATGAGTAATGCAAATCATATTAAGTGTTCAATCTGCTGAGTATCAATGTATTCCTTTTGGGTGACTCATTTTGAGTTTTAATAATTCCCAGTTCCACTTTGTATCTTGAAAGGCACTGATACTTCTGATGAAAATATCCTTCCTCAGCCTCCTGACCTTTAGATTCTTATATTGTTAACTTGTACTTCTTATTGGCTCTGTTGCTTTGGAAACTCTTCCATTAAAAAAAAAAAACAGATTTGAAGCCTTGAAATGATGAGTTTTGTTATTTTATACTGTAGTAAGTTCATGTTTATTTGCTCATAAAGCCATTGTGCATTTTGGGTGTATTTTCTCACTGATAAAATGAGAGTCAGGGCAGATGGGTGCTGAAGTCTCTTCTATAACAGCATTTCCCAAATTTAAGATGCAGTTTCCAATTCAGTAGGGCCAGAGTTAGAGTTGAGAAGCTGCATTTCTAATAGGCTTCCAGGAGATGCCAGCCATACTGTTGTGTGGACCACACTTTGAGAAGCAGAGATCTTTAAGGCTGCCTTCAGTACCTACATGTAATTTGCTCTACCCATTAGCTGGCATGATGGTACAGATCTGTAATCCTAGTGACTCAGGAGCCTAAAGCAGGAGATCAGGAGTCCAAGGCCAGCCTAGGCAACTTAATGAGACCCTTATTTTTAAAATAAATAAATGAAAAAGAAAGGGTGATGTAGCTCAGTGTTCCAGCACTCTGGGGTTCAGTCACCAGTAAAAGAAAAACAAAGAATTCTCCCATGATATAAATATTTCTTTAAGTATCAACTACCTTCTAAGAATATCAACTACCTTCTAAGAATGTTGAAAGGATTCATCTAGAATGTGCATTTTAAATTTCTGGCAATAATAATAGGCACACTGTAGGAGTTTAGTACCTGTTACTTCTCTTTTCCTTCTCCATTAGAGACTGAGATGCAGTCTGTATCTTGCCCCCTGATGTTATAAATATCACCTTCATTTTATGTGATTATGTAGCTCATTAATTATTGGAGACTGATGAAAGATACATGGGACATATTTGAATGATAGAGGCTAATGTGAAAATACAGTGATCATTTTTTTGTGGTTTCAGTTAACCATGGTCAACAGTGATCCAACAATATTAAACGGAAAATTTCATAAATAAATAATTCATAAGTTTTAAACAATTTTTATTACAATATGCTGCTATAATTATTCTATTTTATTGTTAATTATTATCACTGATTTCTCACTGGGTGTAAGTAATAAACTTCATCATAGGTCTGTGTGTGTACAGGATAAAACCCGTACCTACAGGGCTCAGTACTATTCACATTTCCAGGCATGCACAGGAGGCTTGGAATGTCCCATCCCCCCAAAAAAAGACTGGAAAAGATTGGCCTTCTCTAATAGTTCACATTCATTGAATTATTACTTCAAACTAGATTTTTCTGACCCAAATGCCCTCACCCATAAAGATTGCTATCCTTAATTCATTTTTTTAAAAAAGAAACATTTTTTTTCTGAACTTTTATGATCATATCATTTGAATGAAAGTTCTTCTTTACTTTTGGTTTGGCCCCATAGCTATATTTCAGCATTTAAAATACATAAGAAAGACCTATAAAATTTCATCTTGAAAGGAATTTGTTTTTTATCCAACAATAGTAAGAAAAGAAATGTAGGTATTGATGGTTTATAAATGTCCTTCTTGGGCTTAATTATGTTTGCAACTATGACGAGAAACCTTAACAGTCAAAAACCTGTGGAAGAAAAGCAAACTCCTCCATAAATGAAGCTGGTGTAGAATAGTGAGCACATGACATCTGGGGAGAAATATAAGTGGTGGGCTTCCTTTTGTGGGTATAATATTACCCACTTTATATTGCTGCTATGAGGATTAAATGAAATAATCCTAGGTATTGTTATAACGATGAGAACACTCTTAACACTTAGATTGGCTACGGTGGGATTTGTTACTCAGTTAAAGTATATTCGATATAGTCTGGTTTTTAAAACACTGTGAACAAATAAGGACATAAAGGGTTTTGCCTATAGTCTTTCCCCTTTATGTTATATAATGAAAAGCTGGATGCCACTTTTCCAGCATGTAACAATGACTTTAGCACAGTTGGTCACCAGGTAGGAGGTGGCTTCTTGTGCTGCAAGGCAGCATTCTCATGGAAAATTAAAAACAAGGGCTTATTTTTAGCCATGCAAATGCAATCATTCCTGAGCTTGAATATGCTCTACATTACCTAGAAGGGAGTTTATTGGCACCCAGACTGTTATGTAACTGAGGAAACCATTGTGTGCTATAAAAACACACTAATGTAAAAACCAGCTCATTGAGCAACAGGCTGATGGACAAAACAGGTAGCAAGGCAGAGGAAAACTCAACAGGAAACTTCAGGGCTGGGAACTGCCAGAGGCTGCAAGATTAGAACAAGGGCATTTTTATAGCCACTTGGGAAAAGGAATTTTCAAAGCCAGAGAAATTATTACAGCAACAGTAAGTGAGACGATTTCACCTCTTTGAAAGCAATTTTTTCTGTCCTATTTGAAATAGCCTGGTGTTGGGGTCTCATATTATGGTTCTCTATAGTATCTTTCTTGGGGGAGAGTCTCAAATTCCTAAACTAAGAGAGTAGAAGAAATGTTCACAGTGATTCCAGGAAGAAGGATAGAAATGGATATTTTTAAACTAAACTATCTATGGCTAATATTTAGCCAAGGTCTAAAAGAAAAACAGGTTCGTCTTGACTGAGGATCCCACCTCCTCAACACCTCTCTCTCTCTCTCTCTCTCTCTC
>NW_026000196.1:1617891-1724403 GCF_001458135.2 Marmota marmota marmota
CTCTCCCTCTCCCTCTCTCTCTCCCCTTTCTTTTGTAGTATGGGGCTTTGAACCCAGGCCTATGCATTCTAGGCAAGTACTACTTGCTACATCCCCAGCCCTTTATATTTTGTTTTTGAGATAGGGTCTTACTAAGTTGCCCAGGCTAGCCCAAAGTTGTGATCCTTCTGCAGCAGACCCCAGAGTCACTAAGATTATAAGTGTGCCCAGCAGGATACATCTCTTGAAATTCAGAATTACTAACTTGATTTTTGAATCTCTGGCTCTTATATTTGGAACTCTTGGAGATTTATGATTGACTTTTATTACAAAAGCATTATCAGAAAACATTATGATAATTGACATAATCAATACATGGCACCTCTGGACAGTTTGGAGGCAGAAAAGTCTTAGCATGTAAGTAACAAATACTTTCCTCTTCCTGGTGGAGAGTGGACTGCAATGGTCCAGTTGATGTCCCTTGTGAACACTTCTCCACAGAGCTGGTATCTCAGGACAAGCTCATTCAGACATTTACCTAAAAGACAGGTTGGTGCCTGGGCTCTCTCTGACCTCCTTCTTATTTCTAGAAAAAACCTCCAGCTTGTCTCTCCCCTTGTATGAGCAAGGTCCTTTTCTCATTCATCTTCAGTATGTTTTATTAACCACGTGCTCTGCTACCTCCAGGCAATGCACAGGCAATGCAGAGAAGAAGAAAAAAATCTGAAATCTCATTAGTAGGTATAGAAATGCAAGAAAATAAACCCCCAAAAAATTCAAAAGAAAGAAACAGTGAGATAAAACTGCAATTAATGAAAAAGATTCCCCCATTCTGAGAAATTATTTGATCAGCAAAACCAAAAGCTTGTTCTTTGACATAATTAATAAAGCAGATATATCCTAGGCAAATAGGATCAAGAAGGATAAGACATAAATAACAGTAGAAGTTTTTTTAAAAAGCTTGACACTTGGATAATGAAATGTACAAAATTATAAGAGGATGCTATGAATATCTTTATAAGAATGCATGTAAAAACACAGTTGAAATATACATTTTTTTCCCTGGAAAATAGAAAACCAAAATTGCCCCCAAATTCCCACATATGAAAAGCATAGAATGAACCATTATATTTATTATTCCAATTCTTCCCTTCCAGATCTCATCTTTCTACTGCTAAGTCCCTTTGATGGAGGCAGATTTCTCCATTTGTATCTACTTTTTTCTCATTGTGCTCTCATTATTTCAAGAGGCATCAAAAAGATGAACAAGACATGCATGAGCATGTCTGTGTCCTTTGGCCCTAACACAACACCCCATCCAACTCCATGTGCCCCAGCCTCATCCAATCTTCCAGTTTCAATAACGTGGACATTCTGCAATTATCTTCCTATTGTTTTTTATATTTCTCCACAAGGTGTCAGTGATCCATACATGTTCCCCGAAATCTGAGTTCACAGATTTCTGTTTCTTCTACATCTTCTCTTTAACACTCTGCATTTTCCACTCCAAAATACAATATTCCATTGCAGAGCAATATTTCCAACTCAACCTATATGTACATAGAATAACGCCTGGAAGGACACATAGAGAGATGCTAAACATGGTAGTCTCCATATAGTAGCAAGAAAGATTTATTTCTTTATGCTTTTCTGCACTTCCCAATTTTCTATCTTGAAGCTGTATTATACTTCATTTTTTAATTCAAAAGAAAGGCATTAGTACAGTATCATTTAAAAAAATATGTCCTTTGACACTGCTCAAAATGTGAGTCCCTTTTCTAGAATGTATCCAAACTTATCTTTATTTAACTTAGAATTTAAAGCCATCAATCAATCCCCCCATACTTTGTATGGGTGGGGTTAATTTTTTATCTTAATCTTATTATACTGCTTGTTCTGTAAACTATGTTTTTCTCACTTAACAACATATTTGGAGACCTTTCTACGTTGGTACCTGCAGATCTTTTCCTATTTTTTGCACGTACTGCATAGTCTGGATATGCCAGGTGTATTTATTCCAATATTGATGTTTGTTTCCGGTTTTGCCTCTCACCAAACTCCTGTCATGCACGTGCATGTGCTTTCCTCTTAGGCACATTCAAGTAAATCTCCAAAGTAGAAACAGAAATGGAATTGCTGAGTCATGAAGTGTACACGGTTTTTCAATCAAGTTGTACTGAGAAGTACCAAAGTAGTGATTATTAATTCCTTTTCAACATGATCAATATTTGCTATAATAAACCTTTTACTCTTATAAATGAAATATTACATTTCTTTGTTCTAACTTTTATCCCACCATTTTTGGTGATGTTGAGCATCTTTTCATATATTTACCAGTCATTTGTATTTCATCTTTTAGGAGCAAGACTACCTGTTAATGAATATTGTCCGTTTTTTCTTTAGGGGTATTTTGTTTTGAAGTAAGGATCATTATATGTTCTTAATATTAATTTTGCTTTGGTGAAGTGCACCCTTTGGTAATTCATTCAGAGAGGACTTGTGAATGGTTAACTTTCTAAGTTCATACAGGTCTGAAATATTCTTTTTTTTGAGGTTTTTTTATATGACAGTAGAATGTATTTTGACATATTTTACATACATGGAGAATAACTTCTCATTTATCTGGTTGTACATGGTGTAGAATTACATTGGTTGTGTAATCATATATGCACATAGGATAGTAATGTCCAATTCATTCTACTATCTTTTCTATTCCCATCCCCCTCTCTTCCCTTCATTTCTCTTTGTCTAATCCAAAGTACTTCTATTTTTCCCTAACTCTCACCCCCTTATTGTGAATTATCATCCACATTTCAGAGAGAACATTCAGCCTTTGGTTCTTTGGGATTGGCTTATTTCACTTAGCATGATATTCTCCAGTTCCATCCATTTACTGGCAAGTGCCATCATTTCATTCTTTATGGACAAGTAATATTCCATTGTGTATATTTATTATATTTTCCTTATCCATTCATCTATTGAAGGACACCTAGATTGCTTCCATCACTTGGCTATTGTGAGTTGAGCTGCTATAAACATGGATGTGGCTATGTCACCAAAGTTTGCTGTTTTTAAGTCCTTTAGGTATAAACTGAGAAGTGGGATAACTGGGTCAAATGGTGTTTCCATTCCGCGTCTTCTGAGGAATCTCTGTATTGCTTTCCATAGTGATTGCAATAATTTGTATTCCCAGAAGCAATATATAAATGTTCATTTCCCCCTGCATCCTCACCAACATTTACTCTTACATGTATTCTTGATAATTGCCGTTCTGACTGGAGTGAGATGCAATCTCAATGTAGTTTGAATTTGCCTTTCTCTAACTGATAGAGATGTTGAATATTTTTTCATATATTTGTTGATATATAGTATATATAGTCATATTTCTTCTTCTGTGAAGTGTCTGCTGAGTTTTCTTGCCCATTTATTAACTGGGATATTTATATGGGGGTGTTAATTTTTTGAGTTCTTTATATATCCTGGAGATTAATGCTCTATCTGCGGTGCAGATAGCAAAGATTTTCTCCCATTCTGTAGGCTCTCTCTTCACGTTCTTGATCATTTTCTTTGCTGTGAAGAAGCTTTTTAGTTTGATTCAATCTCACTTGTTTATTCTTGAGTTTACTTCTTGTACTTTAGGACTCTTGTTAAGGAAGTCAGCTCCTAAGCTGACATGATGTAGATTTGGGCCTACTTTTTCTTCTATTAGGCACAAGGTCTCTGGTCTAATGCCTAAGTCCTTGATCCAGTCCTTTGAGTTGAGTTTTGTGCAAAGTGAGAGGAGTTTAATTTAATTTTGCTACATATGAATTTCCAGTTTTCCCAGCACCATTTGTTGAAGAGGCTCTCTTTTATCTAGTGCATGTTTTTGGCAACTTTGTCTAGTATGAGATAACTGTATTTCTGTAGATTTGTCTCTGTGTCTTCTATTGTACCACTGGTATAAATATCTGTTTTGGTACCAAAACCTTGCCATTTTTGTTACTATAGCTCTGTAGTATAGTTTAAAATTTGATATTTTGAAGCCTCCTGCTTCACTTTTCTTACTAAGGATTATTTTGGCTATTCTGGATCTCTTATTTTTCCAAGTGAATTTCATTACTGCTTTTTCTATTTCTATGAATAATGTCATTGGGGTTTTAAGAGGAATTGCATTAAATCTGTATGGTGCTTTTGGTAGCATGGCCATTTTGATGATGTTAATTCTGTCTATTCAAGAGCAGGGGATATCTTTCCATCTTCTAGGATCAATTTATTTTTTTAGTATTCTGTAGTTTTCATTGTAGAGGTCTTTCACCACTTTTGTTTGATTGATTCAAATACAGCACCCTTTCATCTTCAAAACACTAGAAAAACTAGGGATAGTAGGAACATACCTCGACATTGTAAAAGCTATATATGCTAAACTCAAGGCCAACATCATTCCAAATGGAGAAAAATTGAAATCATTCCCTCTCTAAACTGGAGCAAGACAAGGATACCCCCTTTCAGCACTTTATTCAACATCATCCTTGAAATGCTAGCCATAGAAATTAGACTGAAGAAATAAATTAAATGGATAAGAATAGGAAAAAAATAACTCAAATTATCCTTATTTTTCAACAACATGGGGAGAAATGCCACCAGAAAACTTCCAGAACTCAAAAATGAATTCAGCAAAGTAGCAGAATATAAAATTGACACCCATAAATCAACTGCATTCCTATACATCAATGACGAAAACTAACCTATTCACAATAGCCTCAAAAAATATTTGAAGAATTCTTTATTTGGATCATATATGTATGGAATGTATTTCTAGCAATGATGCTTATGGTTACAAAGTGTTCTGCATTCCTCCTGGACTGCCAATGGGGCTGTCTAGTCATCTCATTGTCCATGGGGACTTAGTTCCAAGATCCCTTGCAGATACCCAAATCTGCAGATCCTTAAGTTCCATGTAAAGTTATATTCCAAAGATTGATTTTATTGTAAAATTACTGTGATTTCAAATAAGGGATATAATGTATAACTAACTCAGCCAAGGTTCAAAATTATATACAAATTATATATATATATATATATATATATATATATATATATATATATACTGTTGTTAATTTCACTTTGTATTTTTCTTGTAACTGATGCCTGTTAATGTTTTGCAGAGGTATTACTTCAAGAACACACAACCTAAATTAATTTGAGATATTAAGCCACCATATGTAGACAAATAATAATTAAAAGGGATTAAATTTACTATAAAGTTATAAACATTAAATTCAAAGCCCAGCACTCTTGGTTTAACACTGATAAGACTGACTTTCTGGATGTTTAAGGCCAAGCTTAAAAATTAAGATTAAAATAAAGGAACCAAGAAAACCAATATTTGACTCTTGCCCTCTGAGTCAGCCTGAACCCAGGAAAAAGGGAAGAGCTTTGCAACTCTGGGCCACACAACCTCCCAATCAGGGAGATCATGAGATCACTGGAGAACAGAAAGCCAATCAGTGTGCATGCTGAAAAAGAGGAGGGTTATTGGAAGGGGGAAACATCCCTGATGCTTCCAAGGGAAGCCACATGTTCAGCAAGACTTTGACCTATCCTAATGCAGATAGATAGCACTAGCAGAGCTAAAATGCTGCTCACAAGTTCCCCAAGAGTATACCCTAAGGGAACTGAGCTGACTCTTACCAATAGATAGAAGCAAGGTCAGTTTGAACAGCTTGAACTTAAACACCTAGAAAAAACAGTTAAAACCAAAACACAGCCATTCTGGGCATTTAAAAAGAAACATTAGTTATTTTAATGTAACTTAAGATGTACACTTGTGTTAGCACCCCTCAAAATAAGTAAAACTAGAGACAATAGAAGATTCTTAGACAAAAATTCCTGATAACTATCAACAGTAACTGCCAGAGCCATAACTTTTTAGTCAGTTTAAGGCTTACCGATCTTCCTAAGCTGCTACACAGGTAGACTTAATCAATGTTTGCTTGTATAATTATCTAGCCCTTAGTAACAAAGGGATCTCTACTGAACATAGAGGCCATGCCAATAATAAAGATATTTTACAAAAATCAGATGACATTAAGTAACTTAAGTAAATGTTATGTCTACATTCCTGATAACTCTGACAATGTTAAAAATTTACATTTCCCCAAAAGGGGCCTTATTAGGCTTTGTTAGGCCTTGCTATGGGGACAATTTCTCAGCAATTCCACCTCCTGGTAAACAATTATTAATTTATATCATTTTCGTGATATTCATGGACAGGTTCCAAATGCTACAACTGTTATTTTGTGTTAATCTTATTTCAGTACTTATATCTTTTTGTTTCTCTCATAGAAGTGCCCACCTCTAGGTAAATTTACAACCTGTTCTTCCTGAACCAGATTTTTACCGTGGACTCTTTGACTCATCCAATTTCTAAAAAGGAACTCTAAACTGCTTGCCTAACTGCACATCACCCCCTCTCAGCTCAAAGCAGCAAGAGCATTCGTGGTCCTTTTTCCTTATTGCAGTAGGAGGTCCCTAACATTAGAAGGGAAAATTATGGTCAGTATAGATAAATAATTGGGTTAAATGATAAAATGAAGACCAGTTTGGGTCCAGAAAATGTTAATCATGTTAATCATGTTTTTCTCTTGCTCAGACTATGATTTAGATCTCATGATACTTGTTTATGGTTTCAAGTCATAACAACGGCCACTTATGATTAATATGGTTTTGAACTACAAAAGGTGAACAGTCCTCTGTACTCACTATAATCAACTGTATGCCAATGATGATTAATCAATGATTCGATTAGTTCCATAAAACCAGTGGGGAATGTTATGGGCCAGGCTATGTGGGCAATAACTAAACAACTCCATTTTACCCTCAGACTCCATATCATGTAAGAAATGTTTCTCCCATGGGAAAGCCCCACCTCTATATCCATTAATAGTTACCTAGCATAACATACTTGGCAACACAAAATAGTAATTCTTATACAATATAAAATTGTTCTTTTTGGTTTCCATTTTTACTGGGTGATGTACCTTGTCAGAGATGGATTGTCTAGATGTTAGTACCATTCTCTAACTTGTACTGAACTAGGGTCATTTTGACCCAATTCCCTTCTGCTTGCTTGCTGCTATGCCAACCTGGAAAGTCCTGTGGGAAATGCCAATGTACGCATTGCGTTGTCTCACTAACTGCCCAATCCAGCTTCTGTACCTGCTTGCTTACAGCTACATCAACCTAGATGTAGTTTTTGCCTTTAAATATCCTAAAATGCTCAGGCTTGGGGCTGTTCCTTGCAGAGACAGTTATAGGTCCCGCAGGGAGCAGTCGCCAGCTAAATAAAGACTCTTCAATTTGGACAAAACTGGGACTTGGTGTGTTTTCTGAGTGACCTGCCCACAACAATATAGGATGTTCAGTATGTGTTCATTCTGATGGTCATCTTGAATTAGAATCCCTTTGTGATTCAAAATGTCATTAAAAAAGAAAGCACGGACACATACATTCCAAATCTTTATATTATACCTTTAAAATAAAGCTATTTCATCTAAAAGTAAACTTAACCAGCTATACCCTTTGGCTTGTTCCTGGGCTCAGTCCTGAGGATGAGGAGTGAGTCAGACTGGTTCTCACTCTGTGAAAGTGCAGGGCTTAAGCAAGAACAGGAGGGAAGGTGGAACAACAAAACATACTCAAATAACATTACAGCAGGGGTATCACCCAGAGAAAGGTTCTGCCAAAACTCTTGTCTAATTAGTCATTTTAATCAGGTATCTTCTGCGGTAATAACTACAGCTATACTTTATAATGAGCAAATTCATATTCATCATTCTATTTATTCTGCAAAACAACCCTGTAAGGTAAGAGCTATTTTTATCTCACTTTCCATATGAAAACTATCTTAATACGCTAAGCACACAGTATTTATCCCTCCCCTGAGTACAATAAGCCACCAGAAAAGCACGGTTGGTTAAATTTTGCAGTGACAATCCTCCACAAGAGTGTTGGAGGTCCTAAATGACTCTAGAAAAATAGGAAGGCTTGGACCATCCCCCAAACCTATTGGTAAGAAATAAGGCCTGCACTTTGTTAATCATATCATTACTATCTCAATATTCCCTATGCATTGTTATTCAATCCTCACAAGACTTGGTGGCTCAGGCATTATTATGACCCAGCCTCCCTCATTTTACTGGGCACAGAAAAGTTAAGTCTCTTAGCAAAGGTCAAAAGCTAGAAGTGGAATTTCCAATATTTGAACCCAGGGGGCCTGGTTGCAGAGTTTGCAATCTAAACCACAGTTAGGCAAATTATGATTGTTTTCATACATTTGCAAGCTAAGCGTGATTTTTATATTTCTGAAGCATTGTAAAAACAAATAAGCAAACAAAAAAGATAAAATCAGGTAGAGACTACATATAGCCCACAGGCCTAAAATATTTACTATCTAGGTCTTTATAGAAAAAAGGTGCTGATCCTTGCTCTAAATCCCCATCATATGCAGTCTGCCAAATGAGGGCTAATTTCTGAAACCCTTTCATCTGAAGCACATCCTCATAGGCATGCTTGATTGCAATAGTGGCAGGAGGTGAGGAACATCTTTGCATAAAATCCCAGTAAGAGATGAAACTTGGGTATAGATCACTGGTCTGGTTCTACACATTCTTTTAAACCTTTGAATCTTAGGATTGAAGATCTGTTTTGTTTGTTTGGTACTTGGACCTGCTTGATTTTCCGGTAGCATCTCCTCTAATTATCTGGAGGTTTTGTTTTAATGTAGGGCAGCACAGGGGTAGTTTAATATGAAACCACTCCTTGTCATTTGAAGACTGCTGTGACTCCAGAGTTTATCTTAGGGGAAATTTGAGGCGGAAAGGATTAAAATCTTAATGAACTTTGAATATTGTGATCTTTGAGAAGGACCTTAACACACCAACCTGTCTTTTCATCTGAATAATGGGTGTGTGAGGGGGTGGGCCCAAAGAAAGAAGGGAATTTATCTGCACATGATCCTCTCTCCAACCCCCTAAGCCTTTTCTCTCCTTTTTTCCTCTAAAGTACACATCTCCAAAGCTTTACAACCTGGGGCCTATGGAAGCTTTGGAGCACTTGTGAGTCCACAGATAATATAGGCACAACTTGGAATTTAGGAGCATGCATGAAATGTAACTATATGAAAATTCAGAACAGGAAAACTCCTATGAATGAGAGTTTGTCTCTACCTCATTTCTCTCTCTCTCTCTCTCTCTCTCTCTCTCTCTCTCTCCCCATATACATATATAATACATAACATAATAGATATACATATGACAATACACAAGCCGAACAGTGACAAGTTTGGCTATCCTGCAACATACTACAATCTCTAAGATTTTCACACATGTACAGCTTTGCTAGCTAATTAGCATTCACATTTGGGCATTTTTCTAAAAATCCATATTTATCTTAAGCATCATACTCACATTTTCTGTCCCCTCCTAGGGTGATTTCACTTAACATGTGCTGGTCCTCTTCCCTTGCAGCATCTTTCAGATGTGTATGCTGCCACTTTGTGACCCAGTCTTCCTTCAGGTGTCTGATTTGGGGGAAGTCTTTATCCTTTTTAAAGTGTCAGGATGTCTTTGCTTTTAATCACTGTCCTCCNTATATGAAATTCAGAATCAGGACTGTGCTGGGGGGTAGATCCATGGTCTTGTATTGTAGTGAGCCGTTCTAATTAGACCGTGGCCGCCATTGGAAGATGGCGCCGGCTTCCACTGTGGCCTGTGATAAACAACTCCTAATATGGAGAATTGGCACGCAATACCTTACCACCCTATGAGAAAGGTCCACATGGCAGCTTAAGATTGGTATGCTGGAGGCTTTATTAGGCTGTGCTTGGGCGCTCGGCGACGGGTCACTAGAAGATGATACATGAATCAAGGCCTGAATAAACTGCTGAAAGAAGAATCCTGTGTCGTGTTTTCCCTTGCCGGCGAGGGGTCGCGACATTGTATTAGGTCATACTCCAGTAACAAGATGGCCAATGAGATCAAGGTTTGGCTATTGATTCTTTCCCCTCAGTTTCTGTCTTAAGTGACCTCAGGATTAATGAGGTTTTCAGTCTAACTGAATGTCTGTGGGCCATCACAGTGTCACAAGAAGCTAAAATCCCTACTAAGGACCTTGGAGAGCAAAAGCAGAGGAGAACTCATAGCCTTCCGGGAACTTCTCTGAACCACAAGCCTATGTCTTTGGGAGGGAGGGATTCTGTTCCCATGTGACAGAGAAGGAAACAAAGTGAGTACGTTTAAACCAGTTCTTCGTTACTGGGATGCTGAGTTTTCTGTCTCTAAACCCACAAGTTTTAAAAGCTATTGCATTTTTTTCAGATTATATGTTGTAGAGTAAGTCAAAACTAAGAAAACAGAATCACTTTGTTATCATCATAACATATTTTCTTTGAGTCTATGTATTTTTCCAAATTTGTGATTATACTACTTGTAAAATTTTATAATATCTTTTATTTTCCTTAATATAACATGACTACTTAGTATCTATTATAAATATATTTTGGGGATTATGTTAGATTTTAAGGCAAAAATATAACATCACTTACAACCTATTTAATTATCATTGTAGATGAAAGCTGTTTGCAATGTTTTATCATTTTTAATAAGGCCTTTAAAAATGCTCTTGCGCATGAAGGTCTTAAGACTATTTTCTCAGGCTAAACTTAAGCCATACACCTTTTTAAAAGTCTTTTTGCAAATGTGTTTAAAATATTTCCCAGAAAAATTAAGCTCATTTACACTTTCATTCATAGGAGATTTCCTGTTTTGTTTTGTGCATATTCATCAGTATTGCAGACTAGCAGATCTGTATATTTTATTTTAAAACTGGAATTTTACTGAAGAAAGCAGAATAGTAGAGTGTAAAGAGAGACTGAAGTGTAAAGGTTGACTCTGGTACCCAACACTGTGTGGTCTTGAGACAAGTCTTTTAACCTTTTCATATGCCTCAGTTTCTTCAAACACACACAAAAATAAGAATATGGCACCTGATTTGTCAAGGTTATTATGAAAATTAGAGCTATCACACATAAGTGGCTATTCAGAAGGGATAGACATCACAATTCAGTGGAATATCTCATTTCATTCATTTGCTGGGCCTTTTGTGTCCA
This sequence comes from Marmota marmota marmota, assembly GCF_001458135.2. Classification (NCBI taxonomy): domain Eukaryota; kingdom Metazoa; phylum Chordata; class Mammalia; order Rodentia; family Sciuridae; genus Marmota; species Marmota marmota. The sequence continues at coordinate 1,629,020 of NW_026000196.1, forward strand.
CTCTGTTCACTAGTTGTTTGCTTGTTTTGATTTTGCAGTGCTGGGGGCTGAACCCAGAGCCTGGCACATTCTAAGAAAGTGCTCTCCACAGAGCTACAATCCCATTCTTCTACTCTGTTTTGAATCACCTCCTCATTTCCATCTCCTCCCTTATCTGTAGGTTCTTTCTGCTGAACTGATCAATTTCTTATTTTAAATGTGGGGAATATTGCCTCTGTAGGCCACTTTTGTTGAATCAGATCAGCAAGATAAGGAGCTAAGGAAGCTGACCTCCCAGATGGCTGTTTCTAGAAGACTTGTGGCTACAAGGTACTAAGACGGAAGTCAGATCTTTCCAGAACAGCTGGAAAGCCTGGTGCGCAGCCCAGAGGACAAGGTAGGCTTCCAGAGCACATGCTCTCTCCACTCTACTGTGCTGCTTTCCTCAGTAAAATTCCATTTTTAAATAAAAGTAATAATATTTGCTAGTCTGCAATGCTAACAAACATGCATGAAACAAATAAAACAGGAAAACACCTATGAAGAGGCACATATTGAACTTTTGGAGCGTAGAAAGAAAAACAGTAGAACACTAATTTACATTACATTTACTTTTTTAATCTAAGGAAATAAAAAGAAACAGTGATTACTATTCGAGCTGAGATGAGATGAAATTTCAGTGTGCTTTTCTTTTTTGACTTTATTTTGTTTATTTTTTTTCTTATGTGCTGCTGAGGATGGAACCCAGTGCCTCACACATGTGGGGCAAGTACTCTACCACTGAGCCACATCCCCCATCCCCTTGGTGTAGTTTTGATTTGTATCTCCTTGACTGCTAAGGATTTTGAACATTTTTCATATATTTGTTGATCATTTGTATTTCTTCCTTTGGGAAGTGTCTATTTAGATCTTTTGCCCATTTATTCAATGGGTTATTAGTTTGTTGGGGGTTTTTTTGTAGTAAGTTTTTTGAATTTTTTGTACATTCTGGATATTATTAATCCCTTGTCAAAAGAGTTGCTGCCAAGATAGTCTCCCATTCTGTATGTTCTGTCTTTATACTCTTGTTACTTTTGCTGTACAGAAGCTTTTGAATTTAATGGCATACCAGTTGTTGATTCTTGATTTTATTTCTTGAGTTTTAGGAATCATATTAAGGAAGCCAGTGCCAGTTCTAATATATTGGAGTATTAATCCTATGTTTTCTTCTAGCAGTTTCATTATTTCTGGTCTAATTTCTAGGTGTTTTTTTTTCCACTTTAAGTTGATTTTGGTGCAAGGTGAAAGATAGGAATTATTTAGTTTTACTCTTCTATATATGAATATTCGTTTTTTCAAGCATCATTTGTTAAAAAGATAGGTATTTAAATACAGATCCTGGCACCTGAGTTGGCCATTGTTAGGGTCTGTAAACAAGTCAAGATGGCGCCTGGCATTTTGCAGAGGGAGTGGTTTGTGAGGTGGCGCCAGTGAGCCATTAAGTGTGGAGATTCCTTATTGGTTGACTGCTGTATCTAGTTTATGTTAATTAAGATAAGCTGTGTGTAATGTGTATATACCCCTCTGGTCCTACAATAAATGGCTCCTACTCCTGCTGTATCAATCTACACCAGTTGCTCATCACCCCCCGGTTATTTTGCCCAGCCAGCTGGGCTACGGCAGATGGTGGCCTGTTACGGGGAGCCCCGGGACACTTGGGGGTAAGTGATGAAAAAAAAAGCTGCCCGTCCCTAGATAGGACGGGAGCAAATCTGCTCGTCCCTAGGCAGATAGGGCGAGAGGAAAAATGGCCATTTTGAGAAAATGGAGAAGATTGATACAGTATGTTTGTGTCTTGTTTTGTCTTGGTATATTGTATTGTCTTTGTGATGAAAATATGGAAGGGGTGAGAAGTAAATTACTAAGGGAAGGAGGTACCCCAGTGGAACCAAGAATAGTTAGGCATGTGTTGATGGAAGCCCAGGAACTCTAGTCAGAAAGAAAAAGAAAGTTCAGAAGAAGAAGGATTATCAGGAAAAAAGTTGCAGCAAAAGGCTATTACTAAATACTTTTCATTACCAGAGGGTGCATGAATCGGTGCAGCAACTGCCATGTGTGCCATCCGGTCATGGCACAGCAAGGACTTTCCAAGCGGCGGCAGCCGGCTCTTCCACTGCCCCGAGCCCAAATTTAGACCTGACCTGGAGGCACAGTCTCGCAGGCTCTTGCTCCCTGTGCCAGGAAGCAGTTTGAGTCCGGGACTCTTCCCCAGGGCCATCTGGGGCTGCCCAGGACGCTGCAGGTGGAAGATGGCCCGAGACCCTGAAGTTTGATCATTTCCAAGGCCAGTAACTACAATGGTTCTCCCACACCTGGAAGCTAATGAGTAATGAGCACTATTAGGGCTTTTTTCAAATGTAAAAAACCTTGAGATAATGTACTAAATTGTTCAGAAGGTTGTTTTCTTAGTGGAATGCTACAGGATTTTCTTTAGCCAGCATTGCCAGAGTTCCTGCCTTCATCCCAGTGCAGGTGAGGACGAGGGTGGAAGAATTTCCAGTGTTGCTGAGAACCGGAGGAGACTTCGGATCATCATAGCTGATGGCTGTTTCTACTGCTGTTTCTGCTGCTACAACTTAAGCTAGCTGCCTGCAGAACTTACCTGGACTGTGATTTACCTGGACTGTGAGTTAATCTATTGAGACACTGCTTTACCTGGACTGAGACAACAACTGTAATCTACAACAAATTGTAACTCGGTATCTTTGTTAACGGTGTCATTGCTGGTATAATTTTTCCAAGGGCTTCTTGCATGGAGCTATCAACTGGCTTGGTATTGTGGCATTTTGTATCCTCCCCTTCTGCTTGTAGCAGATTATTTATGGTGTTTGTGTAAAAACCACTATGGTCGTTATTTAAATTAAACAAAAGGGGGAAATGTTAGAGTCTGTAAACAAGTCAAGATGGCGCCTGGCATTTTGCAGAGGGAGTGTTTTGTGAGGTGGCACCAGCGAGCCATTAAGTGTGGAGATTCCTTATTGGTTGACTGCTATATCTAGTTTATGTTAATTAAGATAAGCTGTGTGTAATGTATATATACCCCTCCGGTCCTACAATAAACGGCTCCCACTCCTGCTGTATCAATCTACACAAGTTGCTCGTCACCCCGCCCCCAGGCCATGGCAGGGATGTGAAGGAACCCTGATAGGAGAGGTGAACTTGCTCACCTGCCAGTATTCACATGCAGTTTACCAAATTAATGATACCAGTATCTTAAGCAGTGCATATATATATATATATATATATATATATATATATATATATATATATACTCATGCAGAGAAGGGCTAGGATTAATAATAGAATTTTAATATGTATAGGATGATGCATCTGTACTTGTATTTCAGCATGTTATGTAAAAATTGTACACATATAAAGGAATATGTATACATTAATTATGATGGATATTTAGTCTTATAAATTTATGTTCAAAAATAAAGTTATGTTCAAAATTTTGTATATGATATGATTGCTTATATAATTCTGATTACAAGATTATGAAGTGTATAGAATTATGTTTTTATTTGTATATATTTGGTTTTGTTAGAATGCATTTATATTTTAGTAGTCATAAAATATAGGTGTGTATATAAGTATAAATAAATAAATGTTTTGCATATTGTGACTAACAGATGTTTTCTAATAAAATGTTTATGTCTATAATTATGCATATGTGTATGTAAAAGCCTGTGTATATGTGTGTATATGTGTATCCCATGTATTTTGTAACTACAAAGTTGTTCTTTGACTGACCTGCAGCAATGTGCTTAGACAATTTTCAGAATGCACACATATTTGTATTTATTTATTTATTTAATATTTATTTTTTAGTTGTAGTTGGACACATATCTTCCTTTATTTTATTTATTTATTTTTATGTGGTGCTGAGGATGGAACCCAGGGCCTTGCACATGCCAAGTGAGCTCTCTACTGCTGAGCCACAATCCCAGCCCCATTTTTATTTTTAAGAAGAGGAATATTCAAATTTGCTAACTTTTTCTGTAATAATGTGACTCTCAGAACATCTCCCAGTAGGTATTATAAAACATATACTCCTTTCATCTGTTCCTTCAAAGTAAAAATAAGGTTTTTAACAGAAAATGAAAAGGTAACTACCTTATGGAAAAAACTTACATAATTGAGAGAACATTTTAAGATCTGACATCTAAAAACATTTCATTTTTATGTAATTTTGTTCCTGAATATGACTTAAGAATGTTGCCCATAATGACATTCAGATCTGCAAATTTTAAAAACATGGAGATGAAATTTCCTCAGTTTAGATACTAAGCAGAATTTCAATAGACTTTGAGCACTTTTGTTAAAAAATATTAAAACTTAATACCATGTGATTGGTTTTAAAGAGTAGCAGATTATTTCAGAAAAGATGAAAATATACTGAACAGATTTATTTAAAAAAATAAGTGCAGACTTTGTTAATGATATTGAAAAAAAGAAACCTAATTTGGTGAATTTAATAAAAAATGCATACATTATTTCCTTTTGGGTCTATGAATCCTGTGAAGTATCTCTTCAGTTCCTAAGATGCATTGAAAAAAATGTATCAAAATAAACTACTTAAAGTCTTCAAATAACTATGTTAAAAATATTAATACATTAAAAAATATTCATCCATTAGCAAAACATTATTAATATTTAATGATGATTGATATTTAGTGAGAGTACAATAAGTTTACAAGTAAAAAATAATTTTTAAAAATTCATCTTTTCTCCTCATTTAAATTTTTCTCTTTGATGAGTAATTGATATAACATTAGCAATATATAATTTATACACACATATGTAAATATTTAGTCAGACATAGATTATATATGCAATCTCAATTTGCATATATGTAATATAATACAAATATGTACGTATACTTACACAAACACACACATACATGTGTTATACGTACAGCCCTCTATATCTATAAGCTTCACATCTACAGATTCAACCATCCATGGATTAAAAACCTTCAATAAAAACTTGTGCCTTTATTGGGGATATGATTCAGTAGTTAAGCACCCCTGAGTTCAATCCCCAGTACCAAAAAAAAAAAAAATGTGCCTTTACTGAACATGTACTGGCTTTTTTCCTTATTATTATTCCTTAACAAAACAACAAGACAACTATTTGCATAGCATTACATTGTATTAGGTATTATAATGACTGTAGAGAGGACTTAAAGTATACAGGAGGACACTTTATATGGGAGGATATTTTGCATAGATTATGTAATAAATATTATGCCATTTTATAAAAGGGGTCCCTGGATTTGGTATGTGTGGAAGTCCTGGAATCAATCTCCTGTGGACATGGAGGGACAATGGTACACTGAAATATTTGCAATGTTTGGGAACAAGATCAAGGATGTACCTGAGAATCACTGCTTTAGGTATAGTGAGTCAGGAAGGGAAGAGCCCTTTCCTGAGTATACATTAATAATTTGCTACACACACAGCTCCATTACATGAACTTTTACACATCATTTTATAGTCTTGAGAAGTAATGACCACCTATTTCTGAAGTGTCAAAATAAAGTCCAAACTTTGCTCTTTCTCTCACCCTCATCCAGGTCTTCAGAAGTTGTTGACTTGAATTTCTCTGAATTATTCGTGAAAATTCAGGCTTTAAAGGGGCCAGTAATAATTAGTATGAAAATTCAGAATGCATTAAAAGTAGCATTGTGCTGGTAAATGTTTAACAACTGCTCTCCAGATGAAACCCCTGATTTGTAGCAGTTACCAATTTCTATAGTATACATGCCACCACCAGGACAATTTTAAGCTACCAACCTGACATCATTGAAAGCTGACGTTGGAAAAAATGCATACAGTCAGCTCTTGCAAGATAGGGTAAGCTAGCTGTGGCACACATGACAGGGAAAAATTAGAAGAAATGAAAAATTTAAGGGTATACCATGTTAGTGGCAGAATAGCATTTTCTCTTTCTCTTTTTGTATTTCTTCTCCAGTCCTCCAAACCCAGTATCAAATAGGGAGGAATATGTATTTGGAGTCAGAAGACAAAATGGTGCTCAAAGTCATTCACTTATTAGTGCCAAGTTCTTGCATCAATCATTGTACTCTACTGGGCCTCATCTGGAAAATGAGCATTGCATTAGCTATCCCATCCAGAATAGGTAGTATTCAGGACTTTCCAGGACTATCATAAGGATTGCACCCAATCGTGCCTGCACATGCTGTACACATTTAAGAATGAACTTCTTACACTTTTCCTATCCATCAGGCAAGCATTTCTCAAAGTTGATCTCTATGACATCATCAGAGAGGTAAATATTCAAGTTCATGAATTGCAAATAGGAAACTAGGTAAATATAAATGGTGAATCATTGAGCAAAGAAATGTCTTGCCCAGTGCTTCTGCAATAGGACTCCCAGCACATTTTATTTTTCCTGATTTCTCTAATCATATGCAGTTCTATAATTAACTGCTTACTGCTTTTGAAAGAGTAGGAAAACTATTTGCTGAAGGCAAAGGCTTGATAATATTCACACAAATATGTATGTTTCTCTGACATATGCTGTTCTTAAAATCAGCTGCTATTTTTGTATACATCCCATATTCTAAGCCCCTGCAGGAATATTCTGGAGTCGCCTACTCACTGTCTGTCGATGATTACCTTGTAGAACGTGTATTATTAATGGCAGCAATTGCTTTCTGACCTCCTTGCCATGATCCATTTCCATCCATTAAGGCACCACATTATCTACTGTAGCAAAACATGAATCATAAATGAAATATTGATTTAAAAAGTCATAAACTGCTTTACATTAAAAACAATTCCTATGAAGCAAAATTTCTAAACTGAAATAAGAATTCTTGCAATTTTGAAGGTGCAGTGCGATTCAATCACCTATTAGTTATCAGGCAACTATGTTCATGTTTCGTTTCATTTAAGGATAAACTTATTTTTAAGATCTTCACATTATGTGTCATTTGAATTTATCACCACCTTATTGCATACACTTAGATGAATTATATCTTCTATTAAAATAAATATGTGCTTTACAAATCATGAATCTCCTTTTTTAGTGTTGAGAGGGAAACTCCAGTCTCAGTTTCAGAAAGGAAAATGAGAACCATTTACTAAGGGAGTCGTACTAGGTTAACATTACCAAATATGATGTAGTGTCTTTAAATAATATTAGATTTCTTTATAGTACAATAAAAGAAATTTGATCTTCTGTGAAAAGTGAGGTACTAAAAAAGTACAAATGTGTGTTAATAATGGGATAGAATAGTGTGAAGCAAGTGGTTAAATCCATTGTGCTAAGTGATCATCTCTTTTGGACAAGACTTCACCCCCACCATCTGGGAAGGATTATGGTTTATGCAGGAAGGAGTTAGCTCTGTCTTTATAAAAATAAAGTTCAGCCCTGAGATGCTTCATCTCTGAAATAAATACTAGACTGCAAGAATACTAATTGAGAGGATGGAGTGCTGAACTCTGCTGTGTTCTGACCTCATTGTTTCAGCAAGGAAGATGTTCTCTTAAAGTGAGCCATTCTTATGGGGAAGACAGATCCATCCTTACATATAATCTAGAGCCCACCACTAACAGAGGAAACATCTGATATCATGTGAGCTCATTTACATGTTGAGACAGCCAAGTAAATGGATTATGAGCATGGATGTTCATGGCCTTATTACTGAAGTCTCAGTAAAGATGAAATAAATGAATATGTTGCCTCATGTGCCACAAACCAGTAAGGACTCTATGTTCTATGCATTTCTCTTAATTTTATAGTAAACCTAGATTCACTTTCATTTTCTAAGTAAACTTGAGTTATGATATCAACACTGCATGGGCAATGTTTGTGTCGTTTGTGCACGCACTCCAATCAGAAAAAAATGAGCAGGTTACATTAGTGAATTTTAAGGTATTCTCTGACTTAAAAATTCTCATGTTTCTCACCTCTTCTTGATCAATTATATCCCATTAATAAATATCTTCATAGCTAAGTGACAGGGGATATTGCATCAAGATAATGATAAAGAACTAAAATAGGAGAAAAGGAGCCAGAAAAAGAGAAAAAAGAGGATAAGCCTAGAAAAAAGGAGGAATACAAGCAATGGGCTACAATTACACACCTATCTCAATTTCTTATAAAGCTATACACACTCTTACCGTATGATTCACCAATTGCACTTCTTGGTATTCACTTCCAAAAGTTGAAAACTTACAGTGACTTTATACAAAAATCACCAAAACTTTGAAGTAGCCAAGATGTTCTTCATTAGGTACAAGGATAGATTGTGGTATTGTGGTACATCCAGAAAATGAGATATCATGAGCTTTCAAACTATGAAAAGACATGGAGGAAACTGAAATGCACATTACTAAGTAAAAGCAGCGAGAATAAAAATACCAACGGTTATCAGAGGTTGGATGGGACTGAGAGCATCGATAGGCAGAGCACAGAGGAATTTTAGGACAGTAAAAATGCACTGTATGGTTCTACAGTGATATATACCTATCATTATACATTTACACAAATTCATAGAAAGTACAACAGCAAGAATGACCCCTAAACTAAGGATTCTGGGGTAACAATAATATCGATGCAGGTTCAACAGGGATGTTGATTATGAAGTAGTTTGTGCAAAGGCACATTTGGGAAATCTCTGTGCCATCTTCTTTATTTCACTGTGAACCTGCAACTACTCTAAAAATATAAGGTCTTTGAAAATAAACCAATAAATGTATGTTCTGGGGGAGGGTAGGAGAAAGGTAGAACAGAGATTTTTTTAAAGAAAAAAAAGGAAATAAGGTCACAGGGAAGAAGAGAGAGAAGGACAGAAAGAGAGAGCTCAAAAGGGACAAATGCAAGTAGCTGAGTGAGCACCCCCTGCCCCAAGTAGGAACTGCTCAAGGTGCAGAGAAGTACTTGTGGGCTTGAGGTGCAGCAGATTGAGAGTAGGTTTCAGCTAACCATATGGAAAGGCTCTTAAAACAGGACTCCAGAGCATAGCCTGCATCTTTTGCCCCTAGAACCCTCATTCTGCAGGAAGACATGCCTTTGTCCAAACTAGAACTTGTTCTGAATGCAGAGGAGAGTATAGTTGCATTTGCAGTAACACATAGTTTTTGAATTTGAATAACATCCTCATTATAAATTGAATGTTTGTGTACCGCCCCCTCCCTCAATTTGTATGTTAAAATCCTAATTTCCAGTGTGACAGAATAAAGAGATGGGGCTTTGGGAGGTGTTTGATCATGAAGGTGGAGCCTCCATGAATGGGTTTAACACCCTTATAAAAGAAATTGCAGAGGTCTTTCTTGCTCCTTCTCCTATATCAGGATACAACCAGCAGGTGGTTGTCTGCCACCCAGAAGTGGCCCCTCAGCAGAGCCCAACTGTGCTGGCATCCTGATTTTGGACTTCCAGCCTCCAGAACAGTTAGAAATAAGTTCCTGTCATTTATAATCCACCCAGTCTAAGGTACTTGTTTTCGTAGCCAAATTGCTCTCCTAAGCCACAGATCAGTCTTGTCTAGTCTTGTCCTAACTTGCTCCATTTAGCCAGGTGTGAGCTCCTGGCTTCACTGACCTTGTGTGCACATGGCCCAAGCTCCCAATAGCCTAAATGTCTACCCTTTTGGGAAAATTCAAGAGGAGAGAACAGGGATAAGAATCCAGGTAAGTCTTTGATTATCAAATCAGTCTGTAAAGTCAAGGCTTCAGCCCTCTACCGTGGCTTATTGGTCACAGCCCCTTTTCTAGGATTTTCTTCACCTTAGAAATTTCCAGGTCTCTGATGAGCTCCAATTCAAATATAGAAGTCTGGATCTGAGATTACCAATTACCATCTCATCTAGTTTCTCTTTGTCTCCAGAATGATGACAAGAAATTGAAATCTTCCCCTAATCCTGTGTCATCTTTCCCTGTCATTCAACTCTAAAGAATCCCCTCACTGATCAATCCAGTTTCAAACTATGTGCACAGATTTGCTTTGCAGACAAGGGGTCTGATGGGAGGGATGGTATAGACAGTGGCCAGAGCCACACTGAGTTTCAATAAAGAGTGTGAGCTTGACCTCTTCCATATTTCCCTCCAGATCTCATTCCACACTGAAAGAACGAACAAGGCTCGTCGTCGTCGTCGGAGAAAATGCCTCAACATCTCCTTCCACTTTTTCAAGCGTTGCTACTCACACAACACTGGCTCTTCCATAGGTGAGTTCCCCTATAGGGTATCCAACTTCAGACGGGCTACACAGGGGCTTTGACCATGATCGTCTGGTAAACCTCTGACTCCCAATCTGGAGGAGAGAACGCACCTCACCACGACCTTCACAGTCACGGTGGACTCTCTGGAACCCAGTTCATGAGCAGGAGGTCCTGAGGGTGGAAGAACAGGCACTCCTCTCTCTCTCTCTCTCTCTCTCTCTCTCTCTCTCTCTCTCTCAACTACCCTTGTCCCTCTCCCAACCCTTCACCCTCTATGTACATGAAAAACAGGGACAAAGTCTGGGCGTTTGGGGTCAGGAATATGGTCCCACATTTGCACTAGTGGCCTACCTATCCAAACAGCTCGACCCCACCGTCAGGGGCTGGCCCCCAGGCCTCAGAGCCCTAGCAGCAGCCCATGACCTTTGGCTCCCCACTAACCATCTCATCTCCTCAACATCTACAAGGGGCTACAGTCACTTCCTCCTTCCAGGGTTCTATCCCTCCTTGTCTCTCCTTGAAAATCCCTCCATCTCTTCTCAGTCCTGCTCTCCATTAAACCCTGCCTCCCTCCTCCCATCTTCTCCCTCACAAGGTCCCGTCCACAAATGCCTGGAGGTATTAGAGAAGATTTTACCCTGCCCTACCACCATTTCTGAGGGACCCCTGCCCTCTTCAGACCTCGTCTGGTTCTCAGATGGTAGCTCCTTTATACACGAAGGGGTTAAAGTGGCAGGGTATGCTGTGATTTCCCTCTCATCCATCACAGAGGTAAAACCTCTCCCACTGAATACCACCAACCAACAAGCTGAGCTCATAGCTGCCACAAGGGCATGCGAGCTAGCGGAGGGAAAAACCCTCTCCCTATATACAGATTCCAAATACGTCTTCCATATCCTGATCTCCCACGCAGCCATTTGGAAAGAAAGGGGGCTACCACCAGAAAGAGATGGCAGTCATTAATTCCACACTTATTTCTGGCCTACTACGAGCCTCCAGGCTGCCTTCCCAACTGGGAATAATCCATTGCAAGGCCCACCAAACTGACTCCTCCCTTACTACTATGGGGAATTCCAAGGCTGATCAGCCGCCCTAAGATCCCCAACAACTCTTCCAGTTTCTCCACTCTCTATTCCATTCTAGTCCACAGAGTCTCACTAACTTTCACTCCTTTTTCACCCTTTCCCCATGCGATAAGACCCTCCTACAACAGATCACTTCCCCTTGTCAGATCTGCCAGAGAACCAATACCAATACTCCATTAAAACCTAAACCTTTTGCTTCTCATCAGGCCCACGGTCATACCCCAGCTGCAGACTGGCAGATTGATTTCACCAACATGCCCCGAGTAAAAAACAAGCCTTTCCCACTTCTAACAAGCAGGCTTCCATGGTAGTTGACTCATATAATCCCCCGTTTTGGGATGCCCACTTCTATTCAATCAGACAATGGCCCAGAATTCACCTTACAGGTAACTCAAGGATGGCTCATGTGCTATCACTCCCTTGGCATTTCCCTCGCCCATACCTCCCCCAGGCTTCTGGAAAGGTTGAAAGGACCAATCGGTCCCTTAAAGAGACCCTCACCAAGCTCACTGGGTAAAGGTGCTCCCCTTGCTCTCCCCTTGCTTTATTGTACATTAGGGCCTTGCCAAAGAAGCCTTCTAATCTCTCACCTTACGAAGTCATGTATGGCTGTCCCCTCGTTCCTCCCAGACTGCCTACAGAATCCCTACCCATCTCCGAAACCTATGCCCTGCCCCTCCTCTTCCATCTACGCTCTGAACTCTGGCACTATCAAGACTGGCTCCTTCCTGACCCCAGTCTCTCTCAAAACCCTACCTCCTTAACACCTGGTCAACTTGTTTACTATTGGCCCACCAGGGGAAAAGCCCCCTCTAAAACCAAAATGGGAGGGTCCTGCTTAGGTGATTATGTGCACCCCCTCGGCGGCCAAACTCAAGCTGTCTAATAACCAACTTACCCCATGGATTCACATTTCCAGGCTTAAGCCCCGAGCTCCTACACCTTCATCAGAAGAGCCAACGATTGTCACCTGTCATTAAGTACTCTTGTCATCCCTCCCCACAAGATGTCCTCAAGCTCTGCCTCTTCTGTGTCTCTATTTTTAGCCCAATGTTCCACAAATGGGTTCTGCTAATGCTCCCCCTCATTTCCGGCCCCTCTTGGGTCCTCTCTTCACCCTATATCTGGAGATTCAAAGCAAGTGACCCTAAGGTCCCTCTCCAGCAAGACCCCCTTCTCCTCCTTACAGACCCCCTACTTGCTTGGATCTGGCCGGTAGTGGGATCATTGTGTGTTGTCCTTCTGACAGACCACTTAGGTGTCCGGAGCATGGTGACCCCTGAATAAGTATGAACTGCCTTTATCATAAGAGAGCACCTTATCAGTTTCCTTCTGGGCCTAAGGAGAAACATGTGTGTTTTGTTTACCCTCCCAGTTTCGTAAGAATTTCAAGTATCAGTATTTAAAGTTGAGGTGTTTCACATAAAACCTGGAGAGATCTGACTGCTCTCAAAGGGAAATATGGTAACAATGGGCCACCGTCCTCCCTTGGCCGCCTTCGAGAAGAGCAAAGAGAGAAGCAAGCTGGTACACCCAGTTAGGAGAAAGTTTGAAGAGCAGCCTTACTAGAGAGGGGAGGGAGCTAGATTGGACTAGGAATGAAGAGTGGAATTGAGGGTGTTAGGTGCGGGACAGGCTGGTCTGCAGGTCATGCCAAACAAAGTGAGCTGCAGGATGACCTGGCTTCTCAAACCCTCTGGCTGATTCTTTATCACCTGTTTGCTTCAAGCCCAAACGCCCAAGCCCCTGCTCAAGGCTGAACACTTAACCCCCCTTGTGCCAACAAGGCAGCTTGCAGACCCAGAGACCCCATTAGATTTGGGCTATAAAAACTCCCTGTGCCTGTTCCTTCCCTTTATCATAAAGTTCATTCAGACTCAGGTGGGTAAAAATTTCTAATCAAGCTTTTAACCAGCTTCTCCTTAGGAATTACCAACCCATGGCTACTGATGATACCTCCAGTTGAGACCTATGCCAAATGGACTGACATCATTATGGATCTGTGGTGGCAAGAAACCTTCATTGATCTGGTTCCTGAAGTTATACCAGTCCTCTATGCCCTCCTGTGGGGCTCCTTACTTCCCTCCTCTCTGATTCTCCCACGCTGCCCCATCTCAGCAGGAAGCAGCCAGAATGAGTCTATGCCCACTCTCATTTAATAACAAAGAGGGGGGAATGTTGGGAATCACCCTGGCTCCAAAGACTAACTTCCCCATCCCCTGAGAGGAGCCATCCAATGGTGAGCCCTGCTGGCTCACATGATCTTTACCCACCAATCAGAAAGCACCCCATGCTAATGGTCAAACTTTCCCTGGCTCTTTAAATATGCAGAGCTGTTCCTCAATAAACGGGCATTTTCTCCAACAGCAAGCCTTAATCATTCTTTCATTTCAACACACATTACCTCTACTATATCCTGTCCCCAGCATGCCGCAGTCCAGCTGCAGCAAAATAACTGGGGAGTGGAAGCCGTTTATTGTAGGACAGGAGGGGTATTTATACATTCCACACAGCTTATCTTAATTAACATAAACTTGATACAGCAGTCAACCAATAAGGAATCTCCACACTTAATGGCTTGCTGGCATTACTTCACAAACCACTCCCTCTGGCAAAATGCCAGGCACCATCCAGACTTGTTTACAGACTCTAACATTTGCCAGGCGCCATCCTGACTTGTTTACAGACTCTAACACCAGCATGCTGCTCAGTATGGACTGTATCAACAAGCTTCCTGCCTTCTCATTAATGGAACTCAAATGATTCTGATTCCAACCAATGGTTGAACTCAAGTATTAGAAGTGTCAGCAGGAGATGAGAGAAGGAAGGAGAGTACAGTTATGGTATTTAATTCCCCTTGTGTCTTATGTCAAAGATAAGCAAAATCAGATACCAGTTAAAGTTACCAGAACAGCTTTTATTCAGTAATACTTATTGCAATAGAGTAAAGAGTCTAGCATGAACTGAACTTTGCCAAAATGAAAAGCAAGAACCTATTTAAAGATTGGGATGTGCTGGGGGAAAAGTACTGAGGGGTGAAATGGGAGTTTTGGTCCATGTGAGTAGGCTATTGGGGCTTTTGTCAAAGTTAGGCTTTTGTCCTCCTGTAAAGACTGGAAGACAAGGGGTCCCATCTTTGTTATGAATTTTGGCAGCCTTTAACTTTTCCTAGTAGGCATGGCCTTGAGCTGTTAAAAAAAAAAAACATGCCACTGTTTGTTTTAAGACTCTTAGTAGGGATGTGGACAGAGCCCTATAATGCCACGTTGTCTTGCACTTCTCATTTCCCTGACAGATCATTTCCAGATTGACTGCCTCCCTTGACCAACAGTTTCAGGTTTGACAAGCAACCTTCATAATGCCCTTTCTCTAATTGGGTTCTGGCAACCACATCACCCCTTCTCTTGCCTCATCAGGTGTAGAAGTGGGTAGGTGAACTCTCAGTATTAATATTATCCCATACCATAATCACACATTTATAGAGAGCCATTTCATAAACATGGAGTAACTTATGTTCCTGATGTTCTGATCATACCCTTTGAACCATTTGGTGTATTCTGGTTGACTTCTAACTATCTCCACCTGCATCCTATGACCTTGGATTTCTTCCTGGAACCTTGAAAGGCTGCTTCATGTACAACTATAGTAGACCAGCAGTGCTGGGAAATTAACACCCCAGGCAGCTCTTAGCCAGTGAGTCTCAGAAGTTGGTGGAAAAAAAAAATCCCAGTTCTCTCAATCTTGGGTGGGATCATTATACAATATGTATTCTTCACTAGCTTACATTTTTTCCTGTGTAGAAAATTCTGGTCATCTGCTGTCCATTATCTATTCCTGAATAGGAAGCGAACCCAAATGTGAAGTGACTTACATCATAAATATTTTATTTGCCTGTAGTTCAGTGAGTGAGCAAGTTTAGTCGGGCTAAACTGGGCAGTCTTTCTACTGATTTCATCTGAGATTATTCGTTTGGCAGTAATAGCTTGGAGGATCACATAGTGGCTGGTTTCCTGGGGCCCCTCAGGTTAGAATGACTCATTCTGTTCCACATGGTCTCAGCCTAAGAGGCCTGTGTGGCTCCACTGTCTCAGAGCATTCCCAAGAGGGCAAGAAAAGAAACAAGATCTCTTGAGACCTCATCCCAATATCACTTCCATAGTGTTCTATTGATCAAAGCAAGTCACAAAATCAGCCCAGATTCAATGGCTGGGGAAATGGTGTTGCTCCTAAGAATGTGTGGTCACTTTCAATCTCCATTACCCTCTCCATGGTTGCCTTCCCTTCCTTCTGTAGCACCCTGCCCCCTACTGGTGTCCTTCTCACCTACCAAATAAGGACTTGCACTAAAATTCTTGTCTCAAAGTACAAGTAGTCCCAAATTAAGACAAAACTCTTTTGAAATTATCTTGACATTTCATTGCTGATTGATAATACAGAATGGTATTAGAGATCATGTCTAACTTAGCTCCAGGCTTGAAAAAAGCACAGGATTTTAGAAAACCCCATTCAACATTGCCCCTAAGAGGTAAGAGTGTCTCAATGTGATAAACATTACTAGTACTCCCCAACATTTCTGATGATCCTTCCCTTTTTATTTACACAAGGGGATTATGTTTCCTACACATGACCATATTTTTTTTTAGGCCAGTGGAAGTGGGACAGTTTATATATACTTGCCTTGCAAAAGAGGCATAAAAATATTAAAAACCCAATACTCCAGGGCTTCTCATTAAGTAAATAAGTAGCTTGGATAAAACTCAATGGAAAGTTCTGAGTGATAACACTCCTCTCTTAGAACTATGATTCAAGTGTGGCAGATAGTTTCTTCTAGGGAATGTGGTGCCACAAGTGTAATTGATAAATAAGTGGGCAAAGGAACTGAGCAAACCTTTCTCAAAAGAAGAAATACAAATAATCAACAAATATATGAAAAATTTTAAACATCTCTAGCAATTAGAGAAATGCAAATTAAAACCACACTGAGATCCCATCTCACACCATTCAGAATGGCAATTACCAAGTAACAACAAATGTTGGTGAGGATATGGGGGAAAGGGTACACTCACATTGTTTGGGATGGCAAACTGGCACAAGCCCTCTGGAGAGCAGTATGGAGACTCCTCAGAAAACTAGGAGTAGAGCCACTATTTGACCCAGCTATCCCACTCCTCAGCATATATCCAA
The DNA here is from genome assembly GCF_001458135.2 of Marmota marmota marmota. Classification (NCBI taxonomy): domain Eukaryota; kingdom Metazoa; phylum Chordata; class Mammalia; order Rodentia; family Sciuridae; genus Marmota; species Marmota marmota. Next base: position 1,645,502 of record NW_026000196.1, read on the forward strand.
AGGATTTAAAATGAGAACACTATAATGTCAGAGCCACATCAATGTTTATAGCAGCACAATTCACAAGAGCTAAGCTATGGAACCAATCTAGATGCCCATCAACAGATGAATGGATAAAGAAATTGTGATATACACATATAATAAAATATTACTCAGCCATAAAGATGAATGATTTCATGACATTCATCAGGTCAGTAAATGGATGATCTAGATAACATTGTGCTAAGTGAAATAAGCCAATCCCCCAAACCACAGGTCAAATATTTTTTTTCTGATATGTGGAAGCTAAACCACAATAAAGGTGGGAGAGGAAGAAGAGAAGTTCAGTAGATTAGACAAAGGGGAATAAAAGGAAGGAAGAGGAGATGAAAATAAGAAAGATAATAGAATAAATCTAACATAATTTCCCTATGTACACATATGAAAATACCTAAATGAACCCCACCATTGTGCCCAATCACAAGAATGGGGTCCTAATTAGAATTAGATATAGCCCATGCTTGTGCAATTTTATCAAAATGAATTCCACTGTAATTCAGTTCTAGGAAGAACCAATTTTAAAAAAAAGAAAGTAAATCAGTAGTCAGGACCCACATGTTTTCCTGAACCCCTCTAGGAGCCGAAGTTAAACAGTAAGAACACTGTCTTGCAAAATATATGTGGTAGTTTCTAGGGATAGTCAATTTACATGAGAAATTAGGGCAGCCCAAGAAACTTCTGGATGAAAATATCTTTTACTCCAAACCTTGGAGTAAATCTTGGATTTACTCCTCAAAATATCTATGGCCAGAAAATTAATTATACCCCATGAGTATCCTTTCCATTTGTAATTAGTTCCATGAGATGAATGTATGGTTATTTTTACTTCTGCAATTCTTCTGCTCTCTGAAGGTGTACAAAGTAAATGTTGACTTTATCCCTCAGTGCTTGATGACAGTGATCATGAACTCTGGTCATTATCTATTCTTTCCATGTCTCTCAAGCTTCTCAATATCTTCAAATGTTCATTATGCACTTTTGTAAAAAAAAATGTGTAACTTATTCAATATGTTGAACTATATAAGAAATTTAAAAAAAAACTATTTTGACAAAAATTTAAACAGAGCCATATCATAAAGTGCTAGTGTCTCCTGTCCTTCTACATTCCCACTTCTCTCCAAAAGTTCATATTTTTTAATCAGTTGGGTATATATTCTTCCAGATCCTTCTCTATTTACATTTTATATATGTGTATTCTAACAGAGAGTGTTGAGATTTGTTCTTTTTTTCATACAAATGGAATTATTTTATAGGTTTTATGTGTTTCCATGCATATCTGTATTTCCATTGAATATTAGTTTTAGAGCTGGTGCTATAATAGAACAGTCCCAGATACCTTATTTTGTTTAGTGATTGAAAAAGTTTTCCTAGGTGATTGCATCACAAATTAATACCCCCCGCCCACGTATCCTGTTAGGTGATTTGCAGTTTTTCACTATAACAAGTTTTTCACTTGTTACTATAGTAAACAATGCTAAAATAAACATTTTTGTATATACAACTTTGTGCTTATGTTCCAATATTTCTTATAGGATAGATTACTTTTAGTAGAACTGTTTAATAGTATAATGAAACTTCAGGGTTTTTCAGAGTCTCTCATAGTATCCACATATAATTTCTATAGTCTAGATTGTGCTAATTCAAAAATCCTTAAAAACAATATTCAATTTTCACAAGACAGCATATCTTAGCCTAAGGTGAGATGCAGATAGTGGTACTCAAGAGCAGAGTGCTACTCTTAAAACAGAACATAAGATACATGGCATTGACTTCTCAGCCAGACAGCACAGAGTGATATATTGAGATAAAAAGATGGCAATTCTCATCATGCAGTAGTGAAATATTTGATCAAACTCTTTCCATGATAACCTGGAACGTAGATGATATGCCAAACAAGCTGATGGCTTTAGGCAAAGATATTGGGAAGGAAAATGCTAGTGGCAACTCTTGGTTATTATTGGCTGCATTTGACAAGGTATTAGACTAAAGAGATTAAATGCATGAAAGAATCACCAGTTTGCAGAGATTAAAGGAACTAGAGTCTGGAAATTCCAGGACTACAGATTGAAAAATGAAAATGTTACTCATCACCAATCCTTTCAATGAAAAAAAGGCCAATTAATATTTAGCCTTGTCCAGTAGAAATGACCACATTTAGCCCCTGAGGTGATCTTGAGAAGAAACCAAGCTCATTTATGCAGTATTCCTGTAAAAATGCCTAAACTGAACATAGCCATGACCGAAGAATCAGACAAAAGCAAACTGATAAATATTCAACAAAACAACTGACCCATACTCTTCAAAAATACCAATGTCAAGAAAGACAAGGAAGGACACTAAAGATACATGAGAATTAAATGCAATCTGGGATGCTGGATTTGAATAATAAAAAGCACTCTTGGGATAACTGAATAAACTTGAAAATGGACTATATGTTAGATAAGAATGGTACATCAATGTCAAATTATCTGAATGTGATTATTATCAAGTGTGTCTTCATTACATGCTGAAATATTTAGGACTTAAGGCCATCATAATTTTATAAATTAACTTACTCTTAAGTGGTTTATCAATAATAATAATTTACTCTCCAATATTTTAGCAATAATAAAAATAATGTGTGTTTGTACGTGTGTGCTAAAGCAAGCCAGAAAGAAAGAGGAAAATCCAAGAGAGAATGTGTGACAAAATACTGGTAATTGGTGAAAAGGAGAAGGTCATAGGGGAATTATACTATTCTTATTACTTTTGTCTATAATTGAAATGTTTAAAAGAAAACTCCATTTTATAAATTAAATTTTGAAATAAGGTCACAATACCTTACACCTGATATCATTGATGTTAAAACTCTTCATAATGCAGTACCTGACAAATCAATGAGTTTGGACCTAATAAAATGAGAATCAGGATATGGGTTTTCACAAAAGTCCAACGGGGTCGAGATACTCATTTCTCAAAAGTAACTCGGGGTGTGGCTCTTTACAAATGGAGCTGACAAAAATCAAACAGGCAAAAGTCTAATCTAAAGTAAGCTTTTTTGAGAAGAAAGAGAAACTGGGCTTCCAAGTAGGGCATGCTCTTTAATGATCACCTCAAAGGAGGTCAGAAAGAATCAGCAAAGAGCAAGAACCTCCCAGAAGACTACGCCGGACCACAACCTGGGCCCAAAAAAGGAATGTTTTCTACCCTGAGAGAAAGGGCCCTTGGAATATCTGCACAGTATGATTTCAGAATGGCTATGAAAGACTGTTGCTGTGAGTCACCTTCTATTTCACAGAACTCCCAATCAGGAGAAACGTGAGACTAAAATAATAATGATAATAATAATAATAATAATAATAATAATAATAATAATAACAACAACAACAACAACAAGATTCTGAACATTGACAGTGATGGTATGGAAGCCATGGTTGCTTCCTCTGGGAGAACGGTGACAGGTAGATTTTGTGTAAATTGGAGAAGGAAGATGAGTCTGTGGGATTACATCACCTTGAAAATATTTGTTGAGCCTCTCTGAGCAAGAATTATATACCCAACCCCATTGATGACATGTGGACATATGACTGCCCTCAGTACGTGAAACAGGAGCACCAGCCATCATCGCCCTTCGCTAACCTCTCCGTTTCCTCCTTTCTAAGATCATAATATCCCAGGGAAATACAAGTGAGGGAGGGAGACCTGGGAGAGTCCCCAGCCAAATCACCACATGTGTAACTTAAGAAAGAAACAAACTTTGAAGATTTTTCAAACAGAAAATTTTGAGGTTATTTAGTATCAAAGAATAATTTAGGACCAGCTGAATGATAAAGGAATGATAACAAAGTGATATTCTCAAATTAGGCATTTTATATAGAGATTAATTTTATTGGATTAATCATTTTTCAAAAGTAGAAGTAAAATGGGTTACATTTGGCTCAGTGGAGTGGGGGCAAATGAAGTAGAAAATAAAATCTTAGTCAAATTAAAAATAAAGGCAAAAGAAAAGGGCAAATCAAAGAATAAAATATGAGAAATGAAAGAAAAGGTAAAAATGTATATCAAATAGAACAATAATGATGAACAAAAATGGGAGAAACTCAGCATTTTAAAGGCACAGCCTACTAGACTGGACTAAATAAAATTAAGGTATAAGCTGTTAACAAACAGCACAGCCAAGAGGATGTGGAGGAAAAGGCACACTCATACTTGGCTGTTGGGACTGCAAATTGGTGCAAACAATCTGGAAAGCAGTATGGAGATTCCTTAGAAAACTTGGAATGCAACCATCAGTTGACCCAGCTATCCCACTCCTCTGTCTATACCCAAAGAACTTAAAATCAGCATACTATAGTGATGCAGCCACATCAATGTTCATAGCAGCACAATTCACAGTAGCTAAGCTATGGAACCAACATAGATGCCCTTCAATAGATGAATGGCTAAAGAAACTGTGGTATATATACACAATAGAATATAATTCAGCATTAAAAGAGAATAAAATTATGGCATCTGCAGACAAAGGACGGCTTTGGAGAATATCATGCTAAGTGAAGTAAGCCAATCCCAATAACCAAAGGCTGAATGTTCTCTCTGATAAGTGGATGCTCATCCATAATGGAGGGTGGGCGAAATGGAGGAAATTTGATTGGGCAAAAGTGAGGGGAAGGAGCATAGGAGCAGGAAAGATGGTGGAATGACATGGACATCATTACCCTAGGTACATGTATGACTGCACATATGGTGCCACACTACATTGTGTACAACCAGAGAAATGAAAAGTTGTGCTGCAATTGTGTACAATGAATGAAAATGCATTCTGCTGTCATACATACCTAATGAAAATAAATAAATAAATAAATAAAATTTAAAAATAAATAAATAAATCAGTAGCACAGTCAAGAGAAAGACTCAGGAAATGTGAAAGTAAAAGAATCTTAAAACGGTTAACAGAATATAATAAACCAATCCATGTAGTTGTGATAATGACATGTTAACATGAATATTAACCAGAAAAACAACACACTTTGGGATAAGAAACATTACTGGGGTTAAAGTAATTTCCTACATGATAATAAGCTTTAATTCATAAGAAGACATAAGAGTATTTAATATGTATGTACCTAATAACATAGGCTCAAAAACAACAATTGATAAAATTACTAGAAGAATTTTACAAACTCCCCAACTTTTGGGGGTTGAACTGGAAATTCATGACCACTGAGCCACATCCCTACCCCTGTTTCATATTTTATTTAGAGATAATTGAGTTGCTTAGCACTTCACTTTTGCTGAGGCTGGCTTTGAACTCATGATCCTCCTGCCTCAGCCTCCGGTGCTGCTGGGATTACGAGCCCCTGCCACCATGCTCAGCCAAATTTTAAACAATATTTACTGTTGTAAAAAGGTTAATCAGTGTAATTTCTTCAGTATTTATAGCCAATAAAGTCGATGTGCAAAAAATAATTGCAGATTCTTTAAACTACAATTTTTAAATGTTACTTAAAAATATTATTTACACTACCAATGTATTCATATATCTCCTAAAATAATTAAACAAGATATGTGCAAGACTAGTAAGAAAAAACTGTCCTAACTTCCACTGAAAGATGCAAAATATGACCATTTCCCTATCTCATGTTTATGGAGATAAAATTTGAATATGCTTAAAATGCCAATTCTTCCCCAAGTAAACTGTACATTTAATGCAATTAGACAGTGCTAAGGAATTTGGCAAATTGACTTTAAAACATATTCAGTCACAAGAATAGATCCTGAATAAGGAGAATAAATTGAGAGAAACTGCCATACCAGAGAGAAGATTTTATTTTTATTTTTGGAAACAGGGTCAATTCTTGGATTCAGAGAATCCTCCTGCCTCAGCCTCCCAAGCAGCTCAGACAAAAGCAGTGAAGCACTGGGGCTGGCTTTAAAAGACTTATTTTAATAGATGTTGTCAGAATGCTTTCCAAAAAGATTAACGATTTCCTTGCCACCAGCAATGTAGAATACTATTTCCCCAGGTTTTCACTAGCAACTTTCCTAGATATTTTTATTTATTCTTACTAAAATGTGTATAAATAACACTTTTATTACTATTAATTCATATGTCTTTCATCTGGGAGAGAAGCACAGAATTAGTGTACAGAAGTTGCCTGATAATTTGTATCCTATATCATGATTTTGCAGATAGTCCTGTAATTGCTATGTTTTATAAGTAAGTTGCACATATAATTTTGTATCTGAGAAGTATTTACAATATCAAAATATTAAAGTAGTATTATAAATATAAAGTTTCAAATACAGATGTATTTACATTGTTGTGTGTTGGTGTGCTAACATTTTATTTTAAAATGCATTTAAAGTAAAAAAATTAGCACATTTACTTAATCTTATAGAAATTCAGATTAAAATACTTTTACATATTCTGAGGAAGATATACACACACAAGCACATGGATATAAAACAGACACACACACATATATACACACACATATATACGCACACACATATGTATATATAATACATGTATAAAATAATATATGGATAAAAATACAGATGTAAATACAACTGTAAAATTTCATAAAGTTTAACATCAGAGACTGATATTTTGTCCTCAAATAGTTAGAAAGGGGGGAACTGACTTACATAATATGTATATGACTTACATAAAATGTGTAGAGATACATTTGCATGTTCTTAGAGATAAAAGATTTTATATACACACAAATATGTTTACACACATATATGCAAATACATATATTTAATTATGCATAATTATATAGAGAGATACATTTAAATAATTCTAAATAAATTCCCAGATCTAGACATAGGTATATGACCCTATTTAATGCCCGGTATGTGTATTACACAAAATCTCCGATATCTATGGAAACTGTTGCATAATTTTATGCCACTAGTGACACATAGACATTTAATGGTCTTATAAAGGGTTATAAGCTAGTACTTTAAATTATACCATACTAAGACAGATAATTATGTAAGCATAAAAAGTATGGATTCAACTGATAAAAATAATTCTATAAATACAGCATGTATTTATGTACAACTAGATATAATCACTGACATAGCAACATTTTTATAATGCTAAACAGACATTCATGCATTTATAGGGCACTATACAAAGTCATGCATTGGTGTATTCCACACATGCAGATCAATCTACATGACTTGATACAGATACAGAAATCACTGCATAATCTAATATGAAATCAGAGAAGAAAACATTTGAATTACCCTCAAAAGTCGTGGATATATTTACATAGTCTTAACCAAATGTCACTTTGCATAATCCATTTTGCAAATAAGCCTTTTGTAGATATGTTACATAATACCCTGCAAAATTATGAGGTAGATAGATAATAGATGCAGATATAGAAATACAGATATATCCATATATTCCTGTATAAATAGATGTATATTTACTCTATCCCATTTAGGACATTTTGCAAAGATCTATACTCACAAACTACTAGTTATTAAAATTAGAAATGCATCTTACATAATTCTATGATGCAAAAGACAGATGCATTTATATATTTCTGCACACTTTAAATTTGCATAGTTAAATATACTGAAGCACAACCTTAGATGTGGAATCAAAATCCTAACCAGTGAAGATTTATAAGAACCAATTAATAACCCTATACAGTCATAAAATGTGCATATATAATCCTACAGAGCCCTGGTTAAATGTCCTATTAATAGTTGTGTTGAATAATGGCTCATAATCTTATCCAGATTTACATTTGGATCCAGATATATATTTTAATCCCATCCAAATTTAGGTTCTAACCTCAGGCAGATCTCCATTCTTAACTCCATTCCCAACTATAGTGACAACCTAACTACAGCTCTTCTAAACTTTATCTGCAGTCCTTAACTCAACTGCATACATACACATATACATACACACCTGATCATACCCATAATATAATGATATATTTTGATTTTTGTATAAATCCATATCTTCCTATTCCTAAATGCATAGATATACCCAGTCCCCAATGTATCTAAATCCATATTTACATTTAATCACTTATATAAAGAGACCTGTTTTCAAGCACACATACACCATGCCACACACCCCTTACTCTAGATACAAACACATGCATATCTTTGTCTTATATGTATTTAATTTACTGTAACAATGCTAAAGCTTATATACTTGCTTAATCCTATCCATAAAAATGGTTCTATAACTTGGGCTGGGGTTGTGGCTCAGCAGTAGAGTGCTTGTCTAGCACTTGTGAGCCCTGGGTTTGATCCTCAGCACCACATATAAATAAATAAAATAAAAGTATTTAAAAAATAAAATAAAATACAGCATCCCTATTTAAAAAAAGAAATGGTTCTATAACATAAACAACTTCTATTCACATGTACACACATACAGTTTTTCATTTATTGAATATTTTGAATACAATTTGAATATTTTGTATCTATTTCTCTTATCTTTTTCATAGTAAAAATATACCTTTGGATTGCTTTCTCAATCAACTGGTGTGCATTGAATTCATTCTTTGGATGGGCATTATATTTCTTTCCCACTTTTTCAGCTGCAAACTGTGCAGTAGTAAATTTCAGTGTGTGTCAAGTCTTGAGAACTGTGGTTTTTGTTTCTAGAGAAAATTTTCTCAGGAATGAATTTGTGGATCAAAAATCATACATTATTTTAATACATGTTGTCAGATTGCTTTCCAGAAAAGATTAACAGTTTACCTTGCCACCAGCAATGTATAAGAGTACCTTTTCCCTGGGTTTATGCCAGTAACAGTTATAGATCTTTTTTATTTATTCTTACTCAACTGTGAGAGTTTATACTATTATATTATTTCATTATTATTAGTAGTAGTAGTATTAGGGATTGAGCCCAGAATCTCATGCATGTTAAGCACATGCTCTACACCTGAGCTATATTCCTTATCCTTATTTCATTATTATTAATTCCATTTTTATTCCTCTGACTACTAGTGAATTCTTATTTTTTGAGCCATTTAAAATTGTACCATGAATTATCAGTATATATTATTTGCTCTCTTTTCTAGTGTTTCTTGAATGTCTGATATATTTCTTGTTAAAATTACATCAGCAATAGGAGAGAACTCAACCTCTTCTTTTCCAGTATCAATGCCAGTTATTTCATATTCTCTTATTATTTCACAGGTCAAAACTTTTAATAAAAATGTTAAATAATGTATTATGGGCATGCCTTCTAATTTTTAGTGATAATTAAAGTTATCTTAAATTTTGCCATTTAGAAAGCATTTGATATTGGTTTTAGGTTAAAAAAAAGACTTTATTATTTTGAAATAGTACCATAGTATATCTAATTAACTAAGAAATTTATTGGGAAGAATGGAGAAACCTAATGGATCTGGTCAGATAGTATGGTCATAGATTTCTTAATTTACTATTGTAAAGAATTACATAAATGTATTTACAGATATTGAATTACCCTGGCAACTTTCAGTAAAACTTGCTTTGTCATATTAAATTATTCTTTTGATAAACTACAAAATTCTATTTAAACAATACTTAATTTGAATTTAGGGAACTTTCCATAAACAAGAATTGTCTAAAGTTTTATAATTTTGTACTGTTTTTCAAAGTCAAGTTTTCATGTTCAAACAATGCAGGCTTGAATTTTGGATTTTTTCCATGTTTTGTTTATAACCGTGATTCTTAATGTTAGCCACATATCAGCATCAAATCAGAAATTTTATAAATATTCCAATGCTCAGTCCATGCTCCTAATCCCTCAGCAGAAATCTCTGCAGGTGGGACCCAGTGTAAGTATTCTTCAAGCTCCACAGCACTGGTATATGGTCTGCGACAGTTTAAATAACACGAAACAATTTGTTCAGGTAAAAGCACAGTGAGAGTCAGCTGTGAACAATACAGCTTTGTGCCCCTTTACAATAATAAATATTTAGTTAATTTTTCGATTTCTGGTATGATATTAAGGGGTTCATACTTCAAGTCCAGGTTGATGAATTTATTTGTGCTAAGAAACCATCTATTTCCTCATAGGTTTAAATTTGTTACCCAGTTGAAAAGAGTTTATTTTTAAAATTACCATTTCTGAATTTTTCTCTTTTCAATTTTTCTATTGTGATAAAATGCAGATGGCATGATATTTACTGTTTTAACCATCTTAAGTGTATGGTTTGATAGTGTGAACTTAGACCCCTTGTTTTGCAATCATCTTCACCGTTCCATCTCCAGACCTCTTTTATTTTTTCATTTTAAAAATTAAAACATTTATTTAATCTAATTTGTTATACATGATGGCAGAATGCAATTCATTACATATTACACATATAGAGAACAATTTTTCAAGTCACTGATTGTACACAAAGTATTTTCACACCATTTGTGTCTTCATACATGTACTTAAGGTAATGATGTCTAACTCATTCCACCTTCATTCCTACCCCTTTCCCACTCCTTTCCTCTCCCTCCCCTTTGCCCTGTCTAAAGTTCCTCCTTTCCTCCCATGCTACCCCCACATTGCCATTATGAGTCAGCATCCTCATATCAGAGAAAACATTCGGCCTTTGTTTTTTGGGGATTGGCTAACTTCACTTAGCATGATATTCTCCAACTCCATCCATTTACCAGCAAATGCCATGATTTTATTCTCTTTTAATGCTGAGTAGTGTTCCATTGTGTATATATACCAAAGATTCCCTATCCACTCATCTACTGAAGGGCATCTGGGTTGGTTCCACAGTTTAGCTATTGTGAATTATGCTACTATAAACATTGATGTGGCTGTGTCCCTGTAGTATGCTGTTTTTAAGTTCTTTGGGTATAAACCGAGGAGTGGGATAGCTGGGTCAAATGGTGGTTCCATTCCAGGTTTTCCAAGGAATCTCCATATTGCTTACCAGATTGGCTGACCTCTTTTCATCTTACAAACCAGAACCACAATACCCGTTAAAAAAACCTCCTCCACTTCCTCTTCCCCCAACATCTGACAATCACCACTATTTTCTATCTCTATGAATTTGACTATTTTATGTATGTCACGTAAGTGGAATCATACAGTATTGGCTTTTGTTGTGATTGGTCTATTTTCACTTAGCATAATGTCCTCAAGTTCCATTCATGGTATAACATGTGTCAGAATTTCCTCCCTTTTTAAGGCTGAATAATATTCCATTGTATTATTTGTACCACAATCTGTCTATGCATCCATCATAGGACATTTTGGTTGTTTCCGCCTTTAGGATATTGTGAATAATGCTACTATGAACCCTTATCTTTTCTGGTTTTAATTCTTTATCTTTTCTCTATTTTTCTCTTTCCCTAGACAAAGACTTTTCAAGGATACTTATTAAAATATATTTATCTTAATTTTCTACCTTAATAGTACCAAATCACATCTTTAATAATTGCCACTTTTAATTTTCTCTTGAATTACTTAGCTTTTTATTGATTTCTTGTGATCCATTACTTGATCGTTTTGCATTAATCTATTGTAGCTTAATTATACAAAGATTTGAAGCAATCTCCTCCTCTTAAAGTACAGCTATGACAGTTTGTTTCACTGGGTTAAGATAGTTTATATTTTCTCTTTTAACTTTTATTTGATTCAGATATTGCTTCAAGATTTACTTCGTTAATTATATTGAACAGCATCAGTCAGGAACATATTTACACTCAGACTTGTTGGCCTGAGTTAGTAAGATGATCTTATCCAAATGCAATTATATTGTGTGATCAGAAAAGCACAAGGGACTTACTGAAGTATGGCTTCTATTTTTGGTGTTTTGTTTTGTTTTGTATCAAGTCTGTCCAAAACAGACAAGTCAACATGTCCAACAATAATTATATTTTTATGATGCTTTTTGACAATGGAAACAGTTTGTACTTCATGAATTCACCTGTGATACTATTTGGTGCTGTACTGTTTACTTGCTTCCTTTTGAAGTGGAGAATGTTAAGAATAGCAACTTCAGGAACTTTTTCTTCTTATCATTATTTCCTATTTCCACAGCAAGCCTGAGGCTTCAGTCTTGCATCATGTTATGATTTTGTTTCATATTACGATTTCAGCTTCTATTTCTGTTTATTTTTGCCCTGGTATCTCCTTTCCATTCCTTTGTGTGTTAGTCAAATTTTCCATCACTGTGACCAAATACCTGGCAAGAACAACTTAAAGGAGTAAAAATGTTCTGGAGTTCACAGTTTCAGAGCTTCAGACCTTGGTTGACTGACTCCTGAGGCAGAGCATCATGGCAAATGGTCATGGAAGAGGGAAGCTGCTCACCTCATGTGGCCAGGAAACAGAGAGAGACTAGGAGGAGTCAGGGACAAACTATATCATCCCCCAGGCACTACCCCAGTGTCCTGCTTCCTCCAGTTACATGCCACCTGCCTATAGTTACCACCCCGTACAGCAGTCCTTTCAAATTACCAATCCATCAAATGGATTAATCCACTAATTAGATTTTGGTTTTCATGATCTGATCATTTCACACACACACCTGCCCCCGTATTTACATAGGAGCTTTCATGGGGACACCTCATCCTCAAACCATAACACTTTGTTTTCAAGTTTTCTTTATAATTTTGTATTAAATATATTTCTTTAAAATAGAATATTGAAGTATTTTTTTAATTACAGTCTGTACTTACTTTTAATGAAAGAATTCAACCTGCTCATACTTTGTGCCATAACTGAACTATTAGATTTTAGTCTCTCTTGTTTCTCATTGAATAGAAGTATATTCTCTTTTTTCCATATATTTATATTCATATGTCTAATCAAATAACTATTTATTGCCTTCTTTAGGCATTTTTAAATTTTTTTAGTTGTTGATGGACACGATACCTTTATTTCATTTATTTATTTTTATGTGGTGCTGAGGATTGAATCCAGTGCTTCACACGTGTGAGAAAAGCTCTCTGCCACTGAGCCGCAACCCCAGCCCTTCTTTATGCATTTTAATTGGAATGTATCTTATATCTTCCATTGCATTACTGTTTACATATTCTTTTCCAGCTTTCATTACCGTCTACATACGACTCTACTATTAAGACTGACATTTTAACTTGTTAGAAATAATGGTACTGTACTCTGTACTCTTAGGCTATGGAAAAATGCTATTTAAAGATTGTTACATGCTTAATGTTTATTGAGCACCTACTATGTTCCAGAGACTGATGAGATGTTGAAGAAAGAGTTCAAGGGCAAGAGAGATGAAAGTATTGCCCATGCCATATATTCTGGTCAAATAAACAGTGGTCCTTCTCTGCATGGTAGAACACTGGGGGAGCTGATCTGCTTAAAAATGTTATTTAAAGTGTGGAGCTGAATATTGGTCAAATAACTAATATTTATAGCATACTGAACTATGTTCCATGTATTGCTCTTAAGGGGTTTTATGTATTAAATCAATTCATTTTTATAACAGTACTTTGAAATAAGTACTGCAACTATTTTTTTTTTTTTAGAAATCTGAGGAATAAATTTGTTTCCCATGGTCAAAACTGCTATCAAGTGGCAGAATTAGGATCAGGTTCTAAGCGCATTAGATCCAGGTGCAATGTCCAGAACCATGGTTCACTCAGAATCTCAGGTGAGATCACCTAGGAAGTTTGCAGATGGAACCTTGGGACACAGCAACACTCAGAGTTGGGAAGAGATGGAGGAACCAGCTGTAGATGCTGAGGAGAAATGTCTGGCACATAGGAGAAAAACCCAAAGACTAGATCTGTGAAAGTAGTAAAAGTTAATGTTTCAAGAAAGAGTTGCAATAAAGTCAGACATTAATGCAATATAAATAAGCTAAAATCCCAGTAGACTCAATAAAAATAAACTTTTAGAGACAAAGTATGCAAATTCTAATATGATGTTTAAAAAATAAAGCACAAAATAAAGACAATTGTATATCTACAGACACAAAGGATGTTTAAATGTTATATAAGAAAATTACTTTTATACTTACGAAATACATTTGAAAATACAGATTAGTTGAATTAATTCCCAGGGATAGATTAATTACTAAAACTAACTCAGAAAGAAATGAAAAACTTAGATACCAAGTCATCAAACAATTGAGAATCTACAAAGATCTGCTTCTAAAAAGCTGCTAAAAGTTCTACTCAGATTATTTCATGGAAGAATTTTACCAAACCTTTAGGGAAAAGAAAATTCCATTTTTAAAAAACTGGTAGAGCATAGAGAAATGACAAACTTCCCGAATTCATCATATGAAATCAGCATAACCAGATGCAACACAGAAAGATAGAACCAAAGATTCAAAACATAAAATAATAAAACTGTAGATGCATCTCACTTTTAAATACAAATGCAAATATCACAGTTAAAATATTAATTAGCATCTGAGTTCAATCAAGTATTCAAATAAATACAACTTCATCACCAAGGTTGGCTTATCCTAGGAAGGCAAAGGAGTTTCAACATGAGGAAACACATTAGTAATGTAATCTGTTATTACATTAACAAAATAAGGAGAGAACTCATATCTCTGTCACAGAACATGATGAAGAAAAAAATTTGAACCTGTTTGTATTAGGGAAAAAATACTGACTAGGAATTTAGACATAAAAGTAAATTTCCATAATCTGATTAGCAATATTGCAGAGAAGATATTTTGTCTGTATTAGAAATTTACAACCTTAAGTAATAAAAAAAGAAAATCTTCAGTGCTTTCAGGGACAGTTCAAGTAACTCAAAATCACCAAGGATAAAATTCCTCTCCATATTTCCACTCCAACAGCCTTGTGTTATTGATGTTACACTTGCAAAATCATAATATTCTCTGAAGAAACAGCAATGTGCTCTATTTTCTCCTGGTGGACCCTTTAAAACAGGAAACCTTTCCTAGAAAAATTTTCTCTCAATATCCAGAATTTCATCACAAGCTCATTCATAGATCAACCTCAGTAATGGGTATGAAATTATCATTATTTACTGGGAGAAAATGTGGCCATATTGGAAGGACATGGATTACCCAAACAAAAATCAGAGTTTGATTGAAAAGAAATAAGTATGTTAGTTAGGCAACCAGCAGTGTCTGTTGAAAGTCTTCACCAGAAACTTGACATAAACAGTATAATTAAAACATAATTAAATGGTGGAAAAATTAGAGACATCCTTCTTAACATTAGAAAGAAGATGTGGCTGCCAACACCATTGGTATTCAGCATTCATCCTAAGTATTCATTCACTGTTATAGAGGGGCACCTACTATGCTCTGGGTATAATATTAGATATAGGAAATATGATAATAAGCAGGTCTCAGAATCTACTCTGTAGCAGAAGAGAAAGCCAAAAATCAAGTGAACACAAAATAACTGCAAGTTATTTTAAATGTTGTAATGAAAGCAAAAGGGGGGCGGTTATAGAAGAAGAGATAAGAAAGCCTTGGATAAATATTTAAACTGAGACCAAAGAACTAGAAGCATCTGGATATGGGAAGAGCAGAGTAAAGATATGTGGCTCAAGTGGTAGCGCGCTCACCTGGCATGCGTGCGGCCCGGGTTCGATCCTCAGCACCACATACAGACAAAGATGTTGTGTCCGCTGAAAACTAAAAAAATAAAAAAATAAATATTAAAAAAAAGATATTCCAGAAAGAGGAAAATACATAAGCAAGGACTCAAAGGCCAGACAAACTTGTGGTATTAGAATTGAAAGATTAATATGAGCGAAGTACAGGGAACAAGGAGATATTTGTGAAATTGGTAAAGACAGGAAGGGACCAGATTATAAGTCTTGTAGGAATCTTGATCCTGTGTATCAAACAACCTTTGGAAGTAGATGAATGATACAGCACAAATTTTAATTAGGAAAATTTCTGTTACATTTTGGAGGCTGGCCTGGGAAATCTAAAGTACACACAAGATGAGAGCAGTTTAGAGGCAGCTGAGAGCCATCCGGTTAGAGATGGTGGTGGCTGTGTGGACTGATTGCATTTCTCCCCAAATCCATACTGTGAAGTTCCAACACCAACTATCTCAGAATATGACCTTATTTGGAAACAGGGTCTTTACAGAGATAATCGAGTTAAAAATGAGATCTTCAGAATGGGTCCTAAATCTAAATGACTAGTGTCCTTGTTCGGAAAGAAATTGGGGCAAATACACATACAGAGAGAAGACAAAGGGAAGACCTAAGGAGGACACGGCCACATATAGGCCAAGGAGAAAGGCCTGGTGCAAATCCCTCCCTCACAACCCTCAGAGAGAGACACACCTGCTGACACATTGGATTTTCAGCTTCCAGAACTGTGACAATGACAACAGGACTTTCTGTTTTGTAAGTCACCTAGTCTGTGGCATGGAAGTCTCAGGAAACCAGTACTGTGGCCTAGACCAACATGGGGGCAGTAAAGATGCTGAAAAGTAGCCAAATCCACTACTTTTAAGATCCAGATTCAGAGATGCATGGAGGGACTGCCCAATGTAACAGCACATTGAAATAAAAGGTGCAGATATGGGAAAGGAAGAAGCAACCCTGTCACTATTTGCTGGTGACAAGAGTTTCCCCAAGAACAGTAAGGTTACTGGGCTGCACACAGGGTCATAGTGATTACAATTACTGATGCTTGGACTTTCTTTGGCCATCTCATTTAATGACTTCTATTTACCAATTAGAGGACTTAGGGGCAACACTAGAGCTGCCTTTAAAGATGTCTCAAAGGCTATATGTGCGTTAGGGATGTGTCTTACTATATGAGGCCTGAAAGTTGAACAAGGGAAATGGTAGAAATAAAGGAGCAGTTCAAAAAATATAAAAATAAAAATGTTGTAACAATAGAACTAACCAACAGAAGGACTTCCTGCCCCTGGAAGTACTTCATCAGTGCTGGGAGACAGGAGTGATGCTGCTTTGTAACAGGAGAATTCTTCCCAGGAAGGAAATCCAAACGAGATGACCTCTGAGGTCCTTTCCTGTTCTGATTCAGTGATTCCAGGAAATGCACTTATTTGTTTTTGTAACTTGGTAGCTATGTAATCCACCTTTTGTGGATTTTTAAATGCTGACACACAACTAAAAGCACCTCGTGGGCTTATCTACTCCCTATCGGTGACTGTAGCATAACTACAACTTACTGAAGGCTCTGCCTGAATACTGACTCCTGCAAGTCCAGTTTCTTGCTGTGGTCATTCTCTTGTACTTGGTGGTGAGCCAGCCACATGGATCATCTCACCTTCTTCTAGGTCAACCAATAGAGAAGCTAAATATCCTTGGAATCATTATTAACATGTATCAAATGTTCAGTTTCTTTCCAGCAACATTTCCCACATATGTTTCCATTTTATATTTAGACTCAAATTACTCTATGGCTATTTCGTTCCCAGGTTTCATTGCAGAACAAAACAGTCCCAAAGAGTATGTGAAATTGCTCTACACCTAGCCTTCTATAGAAGTTTGGTATGGGCTGGGGTTCATGAGCTAGTCAACATTTGTAAAACTCTTCCAGACTTGTCTTCTGGTTTTTCTTGTCAGGAAATTGCTTGATCACTAGATACCTTATGTTTATGATTAGCAAGAATAAGCCATCTTAGAGTGATGTGTGTGTTTCCAGTTTGGGTTAGTTCCTTTTCTTTTCTTTTTCAAGATATTTACAAAGCATTCTTTTTTTATTTTATTTTATTTTGCAATGCTGGGGATCGAACCCAGGGCCTTGTGCATGCTAGAAAAACACTCCACTAGTGAGCTACGCCCCAGCTTACAAAGCATTCTTTACATTGCCCATAAAATTTCAAAATAAGAATTTCCTGACATTCGGTACAAGCTTGTAAAAAGAAATGTTGCAGCCACATGAACAGCCTGCAACTCCGTTCTGCAATTACAATTTGCAATAACTCTGGAAGTCATGGGCCAAGAAAGGATTATGAGCTGATCCTCAATGCTCTGACACTTCAGCAGTGGAAAAGCAGTTGCCCAAGTGCCAATTTGCAAAACCCCAGCCCAGCTCCAGCAAGACAGTGAGCACTTTGAAGGCAAAACAGATTTCAGTGACCATATGTGCAATTATTATTCATCCCCATGATGACTGAATAAAGAAACGTGTTGGCCTGTCTGGACCCCAATGTGTTGAACCAGGGCAGGCTGATTACACTGAACCCCCACACAGATGCTTGTCCCACCTGCCTCGGAAATAGATCCAAAACTACACTAAGAAGAAGGGCACTTTTAGGAGGCCTTAGGCCAGGATCACAAGGCAAACACCATGTCATCCAAACATGTGTGACTCCAGTGGGATGCATGGCCATTTCCTTTGACAGTGTGACCTTAGCTCACTTCCCCCACTGGCCCTCCCACCTGAAAACTCCTGGCTTTTATCTTATCACAGTGATTCCTGCATCCCTAACCTTGTGTCCCCGTTCCTCTATGACATCATTATGTACAACCTTTGTCTCCTGGTTTTTCTGTTAAGGCAGGAAGCAGATGGAAGAGTCTCATTCGTTTCATACCAGGTGTTTATAATAACAACATGAACCAGTGAACCAGATTCAGAGTGTTGTGGTTACTGCTGCTTACCAAGTCTGGCTGAATAGCAGGTCTCCCTTGCTTTTCTCTTTGTGTAATCTGGTGCTAAAAAAAAAAAAAATGAAGAAAGCACTATAATTCTTATTATCCTCGGTCTTTGCTCCTGATGACTTTACTACATGCCCAATTTGTCCCAGACCTCTTCGAGCCTCTTCAAGCATGTCATAGAGCCACTAAAACATCGCTGATCATGGTCCTATAAACACAGATTTCAAAGTGGTCATTCGACAAAGTGAATCATGGGCAGGAACTGCCTTCAGTAGTAACCAGTGCTGTGTATTCATATGCAAAGGATACACTATTCAATTCCTTAAAACCCAGAATCTGTAAGTTGAAGGAAAAAAATCCAGATATACGTACCAACCAATTTATTCTCCACACACTTCCCCTAGAATGTAACTGCTTATAATTTTATAAGCATAGTTATCTATAAGCACCAGAGATATTTTCTATTTCACATCTATTTTCCACTGACTGACAATACTTAATCGTTCATTCACTCATTCATTTACTTTATTAGCAAACTTTTAAAATTTTCCAGTGTGTTGTGATTATGCATAATAACTAGATTCATTTTGATGTAGTCCTAAACACATATAACAGTTTTCTCTATTTCAATTTCCAGTTTTATACCTTTCCCTCCCCTGCTCCATCCCCCAATCCCCTTCCTCTACTCTATTGTTATTCTATTATTTATTTATTTTTAATTGGTACATTGCAGTTATACAAAATTGGAATGCATTATGATATATTCGTAAAAGGACATTGTATAATTTGGTCAACTTTTTTTCTCAGTTCTTCTCCTTTTCTTCCCCTCCTTCCTCACACCTGGTCTCTCACTTCTACTGTATTGCTTTCCTTTTTATTTTCATGATATTTACCTTTTTATTATTCCTTTTTATCTCTCCAACTTCCACATAAAAAAAGAAACCATTTGACTCTTGACTTTCTGAGTTTGATTTATTTCACTTAGCATGACATTCTCCAGTTCCATTTATCTACCAGCAAATGACATAGTTTCATTCTTTTTGATGGCTGAGTAGAACTCTCTTATGTATAAATACCACATTTGCTCTGCGCATTCTATTTATGGGCACCTAGGCTGGTTCCATAACTTGGCTATTGTGGATGATACTGCTGTAAGTATTGGTATGCATGTATCACTATAGTATGTTGATTTTAGATCTTTTGGATGAATACCAAGAAGTAAGCCAGCTGGGTCATATGTTGGTTCAATTCTAGTCTTTAAGGAGTCTCCATACTAATTTCCAAAATGATTATACAAATTTGCAGTCCACTGAATATGTAAGTGTACTTTTCCCCCATATCCTCAACAGCAATTATTGTTATTTGTATTATTGATGTTCATCAACAAACATTTAGGAGCCTGTACTGTGTCCCAAACATTGTCCCAAGGAAATAGAGATACCAAGATAAAGAGAAGGCAGAAGCTGTCTTGATTCATTAAGTCTGGGCTCAACAACTCCCAAATTAGCTAATTGGTAATAGGAATCATTTCCAATCAAATTGAATTATCTCAGTGTCTCATCTGAATAAGAAGTACATGTTCCCATGGAGGGAAATTGTCAAAGATGCTCCTTGAAGGGCGACTGTGGCAGATTGCTACAGGGAAGCCCACAATTTAACACATGCTGCTCTGAAAAGAACAAAGCTTCCAGATAAAGTCATTTTCCTTGTAGGTATAATGTCACCCAGTACATGTATAGATTTCAGAGGTAATACTCTAGGACTTAATTTTTTTTTCTAGCTGGTGTAGTGGTGCACACCTGCAATCCCAGCGACTTTGGAAGCACAGATAGGAGGATTGCAAGTTCAAGGCCAGCCTCAGCAAGTTAGTGAGAACCTCAGCAGTTTAGTAAGACCCTGTCTCAAAATAAAAATAGATAAATAAAAAGGATTGGGGATTAATCTCAGTGGTAACTTACCCCTGGGTTCAATTGCTAGTACCAAAACTAATTTTAAAAAATTCTTCTAAGGAACAATGCTACTAGGTGGCAGCATTTCTTAGTCTGTTTTTTTTTTTGTTGTTGTTGTTGTTGTTAGAACCAAACGGTATAAACTGGGTATTTTGTAATGAACAGAAATTTGTTTAACTCTTTGGAAAGTCTAAGAACATTGTGCTGGCATCCCTTGGGCATGCAGTGAGAACTTTCTTAATAGATCATTACATGGCAGAGAACATCACATAGTGGCAAAGAGCAAGCATGTCACCTCTTCTCTCTCTCTCTCTCTCTCTCTCTCTCAATAAAGCCACTAATACCAGAATAAGTCTCCCACCCTCATGACCTCATCATTCCTAATTGCTTCCAGAAGGCTCCATCTTCAGACAGTAATAATATATGAATGTGGGTATTGAGTTTCCAACATATGAACTTTTGGGGAACACATTCAAACCATAGTAGAGTCCCAGTGAGTGGTGGTACCTATAACAGCATAACCTTATAGTTGAATCTTATTCTAGATATAAAAAAGCTAAGACTGTAAGAAGAACCACAGAGTATTTATTTTTCTTGAACATAGTTCATTCTTTTAAAACAAGAATAGAGTATGTGCTTTCCATTCTGTTCTTATGAAATTAAGAGAGACGTTTCCGTTAAAGTACAAAAATGCTATGACTATTCCACTCACTAAGATTTATTGTTACCTAAATCTGTTGTGCTTCCTTAACATATTTACATCTACCTGGGCTTAGAAGAGCCTTCTGGA
Organism: Marmota marmota marmota; assembly: GCF_001458135.2. Taxonomy (NCBI): domain Eukaryota; kingdom Metazoa; phylum Chordata; class Mammalia; order Rodentia; family Sciuridae; genus Marmota; species Marmota marmota. The sequence goes on from NW_026000196.1 coordinate 1,666,803, forward strand.
AGTGGGAATGGGAGATGCCAATAGACTCTTATCAATAAACTTAAGACTTGCCCTTATAAGGATTGTAATGCATTCCACTGTTGTCGTGTATTTTAAAAAAATTAAATTAATAAAAAAATAAATTAAAAAGACTTGCCCTTCACCTTCACTGTCTCCCACTTCTCCTTACTCTTCCATTCAACCCCTGACTTTATTTGCTTAAAACAGGAGTTAGCAAATAATGCCCCTGACTGCCTGATTTTGTAGAACCTATAAGCTAAGAATAGATTTTACATTTTTAAATAGTTGAGAAAAAAAGATTACTTTATGACACAAGAAAACTATGTGATAGTTACATCGCAGTTCCATAAATAAAGTTTTATTAGAACACAGCCCTGCCCTTGGTCAGTGACTCCTTTTGTGTTACAGAGGCTGAGTCCAGTAGTTGTGATAGAGACCTTGTAGTCCTTGAAGCTCAAACACTACTATCAGACCCTTCACAGACGAAGTTTGATTACTCCTAGTTCAATCTAATTTTGTTCTTTTTTTTTTTTTTTGTAGTGGGTCTCACATGTTGACTCTTTTCATGTCTCCAGCCAGATCTATTGTCAGGACACACACACACAAAAAAAAACATTGCGCTTTTTCTGTGCCCCTGACTCTGCCTGCTGGCTGAGCAGTCAATTGGCTGAGCTATGGCATTGCTGGCCCTGCCACTCCCAATCCACCACAACCTGCAGGCTTTTCTTATCTTGGTGATGTTTACTGAGGCTCTTCTCAATCATTTTATCTCTGACACATCTGTCTCCCTTATAGAATTCCATTTTATAGTCTTTTCACTGTCCTTTCTGCAGAGACTCAGTAGGCAATTTCAGGGGTCCTTGGCTTTCATGTCTTTATATCTTATCTTTCAGGAGGCTCACCCAAATGGAGATTACCTGGTGATTTCCTTGGACAGTGTGACCTGAGCTCAATTCCTCATTACCCCTTCACAGGAAACTCTTGGTTTCAGTCAGAATTTCTATGGGCTCTGTCTTATCCTGTTTCCTGTTACTATAACTGAATACCCAGACTGGATAATTTATTTAAAATAAAGCTTTATTTTTCTGATTGTTCAGAAGACTGGGAAGTTCAAGATCAAGCCACCATGTCTGGTGAGGGTCTTCTTGATGGTGGGGACTCCACAGAGTCCGAAGGTGATTCAGGGCACCACATGGTGAGACAGCATTCTGGCTCAGGTATTTCCTCTTCTTCCTTTAAAGCCACAGTCCCCATTGGGTTAGGACCCCACCCTTGTGGCCTCATTTAACTTTATTTAATCTCTTAAATGTCCCACCTGCAAACACTACAGTCAGATTAAATTTCTATCCTCTTAATACCTCACTATGGAGATTAAATTTCAGCATGAGTTTTTGGTGGTGACATTCAAACCATAGCAGGCTCCAACATTTTTTCCTTTCTCTAAATATTTTAACACAACTAATCAAAACAAAACTGCTTTTAGTTGGTGCAGGGCTTTTGCTATGATCAAGTATTTGGAGGCTTTTGTCACAGTAGTTCTATTAAACCCACATGGTTAAAACACATCTATGACTAATGTTGTCAACATTCCTCCTGTCCCTCAAATTTGTTTTTGTAAACAAATTTTAATTCTCCATGGAAATGATGAGGGAGTGTGTGCAGAAGTCTATGAATCAGAACTATTTACTAATAATGCAATGCCTTACCCAATTCCTGGACTGAGCAGGCTATGTGATTTCTGGGGTGACTATCCTTTCTCCTTGCCTCTCCTTGTCCCTAACGCAACAGGAAACCATGAAGGACTCAAGTACAATTGAAAAAATAAGAGTGAGACACCCTGATGCTCATTTGGGGAATAAGCTGAGTTTCCGGTGTTTGAGGTAATAGGGTTGGAAGAGGAAGTGTTACATTCTCAAGAAGTTTTGCTGAGTTCAATGCCTTTTATTGCTTTTGCAATTATAAATGATAAATTTTTAAGGTGGATAGAAATACTAGTTATGCTGACTTGATTCTTACGTATTGAATGCATGCATTGAATTATATCACACTGTAATCATGAATATGTACAATTATCATTTCAGTTGCACTTTTTAAAAATCTAGTGAAAAATCACGTTAAAAGCAAAAAAAATTAACTTATTCAATTTCCATACAGGTGAATATGAACAGAAATGTGGCCCTGGGATTGACCTAATCTGGTCATTGGATGATCATTAATTCCAGTCTCAGTTTTATCCATTAAGAGTTAAATTGTTTTGATTTGTGAGAGTACCATATCATTAAGGAACCAACTAGGATGCTCTCTCCTCATAAAGGATCAACTGGAAACTGAAACTTTTTCAAAGTGCAGCACAGACAGCCAGCAGACAGGACCTCTGCTCTCATTTCTGAGGTACTGTTACTCTGTACTATTGAATTGTTTGTTATACTGCGGACTCTGAGAATCTCAAATATGTCATCCTTAATTCCTGGATGTTCTTGAAGCTGTGGGATGCATTTCAGGGACAGTGGAGCTACTGAACCATGACAGGTGATGTTTGATGTCTCAAGGAACCTCGAGTCCCTGCAGACATGTGTCTGTACACAGACTACCCTCCAAGTAAAAATATCTACAGCTGGGGATCCAAGAGTCACCTGGGGCTGGATCATTCCTTTCCAATAACTATAAAGATCTGCCTTGTCCTTCTTTCCAAAAGAAAGGCACTCCTTTCCAGCACCCAAAACTAAGGATTGTTAGCTCTGAAAGTAACTATGTGACCATTACAAGAAAAAATGTGCCCGAGCTTTCTAGCTATGTTCTTAAAATGAACATCACTTCCCCCCAACCAAACAGAAAAAATGGGGAGATAATTATTGGAAATTAAGAAAAAAAGAAAAAAATATCTGTGTAGTGTTGAAACCAGAGTTTGAGGTGAAACTTGATTCTCTGCTTCTGATGGTGAATGCGATCCATATAAGTTGTAGGACTCTGAGGGCCCAAATGCCCATTTTAGTGTTAGCAGGGGATTCCTGCAGGCATCAGCTCCAAGGGTCACAACTGGCAAAGCCAGATTCTTCTCTACTGCTACCAAGCGGCATGTTGCTGCTCTTAATAGCAGGCGATGCCCTCCAGTGTTACAGCAGACCCAACAGCCCCCCAACAATTTCTTTCTGGGTTTTTGTTTTTGTTGTTTGTCCCACAATTTGAAGAATAAAATCTACAGATGATAACAGAAGGCAAAAGTAAAGAAGTAGGATTTATTCAAGTGAAAAGAAGAGACAGAACTCTTGCAGGGCGAGAGGGGACCTAAGAACAAGTTGCCAGGTATACTAGTCTAAGATATAGTTCTTGGGCCAACACTACTAGTCCAAATTTATACTAATCAGCTCTCCGAAAAGTATCAATGCTATTGTTCAGCCCTCGAATCTGAACTTTCCTGTAACTTCCATTCAGGTCTGCCCTGACTTTTGTGCATTAAGCCTCCAAGGCAAAGTCTTGGATTCAGTGTCAATCTGGATGTGTTCAACTGAAAATAACAAGTAACTTAACAAGGGTGGCGTAAGTATTACTATCTAGGCAATCAATGTCCCAGGTACTGTCTCTCTTCCCACGGCACCAACTTTAGCATGTGGCTTTTTATTCTCATGTATGTCACTTCATGGTCAAAAGAGATCTGCTTCAACTCCAACCTCAATACTGTGTTCCAGGAAAATAAAAGGAAATAGAGGTAAAGGAGGGAAAACAAAAAGAAACAAAGACAAGGAAAATGTTTCCCAGAAATCCTTAACCTATATCTCATTGTCTGGAATTCTGTCACAGAGGCAACCCTAGTTTCAATTTAGATTGGAAAAGAATGAATACTTTAGCTTCCATGCATCACCCCCTCTGAGAAAAACTGGCCTTCTGTGGTTAAGGGAGAGTGGACACTAGAGGTATCTTACACATATACATAATTTCCGTGGAACTTCACAGACAACATGCTTGTCTGTAGCTATCTATCGCTATGATGCAGGGATCTGATCACAGAAGGTCTGCTTTTCTGAGATATCAAATATCTAGCTCCATTAAATCCATCTGAAATACATTCACATTCAACAGGTGTTTGGCATTCTGGAGCCCTGGTCTGTGTGTGCTGATGTTAATCTAACCACTCTTAAAACAATGACTCTCTGGCTTATTGAATTAAAATGAAGTGTAAAGCTTACCTTATATGAGGACTAGTGAATTATATCCAAACATGGAAAGAATGTGTGGAATGACCTGTGAAAGTAAAGCAAATGGTTTTATTTTATGAGTGATATAATGAGAACTTCTCTGAGCTTGGTGCCAACTTTGGAAGTTTTTGCTGGTAGACCATTGATTTCATTCTCTGTTTTTGAAAGTTCTTGATTAGGCTCATCTATTCACATCTTGAGATTCTAAAATGCTAAATCTTAAGGGAAAAAAAATCCCATAACATCCATAGGAACATGGATGGGGAACTCTAATCCCCTTAAAGGATGGGTTTTGGCAAACATTATTTGCTGTCCTTTTACAAAATAACTATATTTTTAACATCCAGATTCAGTGGAAACTGTGCAATTCTGATTTCAACTCAAGTTCACACAGCTGGCACTCATTCCCAGCTACTAAGTTAAATAATGCTACTACCTGCTACCTTTCCTTCTATGAAGAAGTAAATATATTTAGATGAAATGAAAATTTTTTATGGGCCTAGGAGAAGAAAATCAACTTTTATTGAACCAGACTCTGTGCTAAACTCTTTGCATATTTGCGAAGTAAAATGATACCTTAGTTTGTTAATCCTCTGGGAAGAGAACTTTTTCATGACAAGAGCAGCCATGCATTAAAATCCTAAATCAAGCCTGAGAAGTTAAGCGGTATAACCCAGCTGAACAGAACTTCAATAGTATCTTTGAGATTAAAAGGAGCTAACATCACTCAGAAAGCCTCATGGTAAACCTAGTTTAGTTACTTCTTTCTGGGCCTTTCTGTTCTCACACTCACGGTGAATTTTATGAAGTTTCTTTTCTAATTCCATATACTGCTCCAAACCAGAAGGATATGATAGGTTGTTGGTTGATGAGTTATAGTTCTATGTATAGTATGTGTCTGGAGGACGTCAAAGAGTCCATTTCCTTTCATATTTGCAACCATCTTTATTCATAACTGCAGATAAAGATTTTGCATTTATTTTAAATTCTTGGTCCTAAAGGCACGTAGGTCAGAAAATTTGAACAGCAAGTGCTAAAATAAATAAATAACCAGAAAGTTTTTGTTTAATATAATGTATTTCAGAGCATAGAAAAAATGGAAAATTCTCTAATTTATTTACTTACCTCCCAATATTCTTATAACAAAACTAGACAAGAATAAGTAACAAAGTAAGATGGTAAACTACTTCATGTGTATCTGTGAAGTAGATTTATGTGAATTGGCAATAGGACTTCATTTAGTGATTAAGAAGTTAAGAAGTTGCAGAGGATAAAGATAATAATGGTCCTGATTGTATAAATAAAACCTGTTTGGGAATGCATGCACATGTGCGCACACACACACATACACATATTCATACTACACCACAGTAATGGTTACCTCTAGATATGGCAGATTCATGGAAAGTGTGTCATATAAATGGGGACTTTCACTGGTTACATTTGTTTTGATGGAACCATTATCAAAAGTATTTTCTTACTGTCACAATTTAAAATAAGACAATCAAAATAAAAATAACAGGGATTTCAGGTTGGTGAGAAGTAACTATCTTTGGAAATTGTGTCTAAAATGTTACAAGAGCCTTTACCTTACCCTAGGATGGAGTGTTAGCTTCACAATACTACAAGGAAACACCTGAAGCAATTAACTTATAAAGATAAAAGGTACATTTAGCACACATTTTTGGAAGTTGGGAAACCAGGGTAGTCCCATCAGCTTGGTTCTGGTGAGGGTGATGTTGGCAATGGTAGGGAGTGTGTGTCAGAGCAAAAAGCTCACAGCAGAGAGGATGGGCAGACCCACACTTTCCTCCAAGGGCATGCTTCCAATGACTTCAGGATCTCCCAGAAGGCCATGCCTCTTAATGCTACCATGCTGGGGACTGCACCTTTACATATGGTACTAGAGGAACACTCATCAAAACCATAGCACAAGCTGACAGAAGGTGGCCACTCGAAGTACATGTTTCAATGTTAATTGTGGAGACACTTTGCACCTTCAGGAAAACCAATCAGCCTCAGTTAATGACAATTGAGTCACTTCTACTTTTTGTAAACAACAAAAAATAGCTTAGCACCTTCCCAGTTTTCCCAGTAGAAATAGTTCCTGCATAGGCAAAGCTTCCTGTTTAAGACACAGATACCTAATCTTGAAATAAACTTGGAGGTCTTCCTTTGGAAATATTAGATTTCCTCCATCCTCCCAGCCCATTAGAAAGTAAAATCCCAACACAAAATGGGTGTCCTTTGTCATCAACTTCAGATTTGTCCTCGAATGTGCCCTGTGACCTCAATGACAGATACAAAACCACACCAAAACACTTGGGAGCTCCACAGACACTAGCAATTTACCACCCCTCAGAAATAATATTCTTCAGGTATTTCTTTTACCTGTATTTATTTAGTAACAGAGTATTGCAGAGGAAAGGTTGAGAAATCTCTGGATGGCTGAAAGCCAGCAGGTTCTTCTCTCTTCTTCTGAGTAGCTCCATGCTGATGTCAAGATTGCATAGCTCACTCAGCAAAACCCTCTAGTAACTAAGTTACTCTTTTGATAAAACAATAGATTAAAAAAAAAAAACAACTTGCCCCCAAAGAGTCAGCACAGAAGCTCAGTGGTACATAACAATAGTTATTCCAACCACACTTGGTAGTCTCCTCAGATGAACTTTAGTAAACACAATTTTACTCTATCTCTGTCACATGTTTCACAGTTGCATTTAGTTTTCCATTGCTTCATGATGACTGACCACAAACCCAGCAGCTTAAAACAATAGACATGTATGACCTCACAGTGTTCTGTAAGTTGGAAATCCAGTGGCTTCTCTACTTCAGAGTGTCATCAGGCGGCAATTCAGTGTCAGCCAGGGCTGGGGTCCCATCAGAGCTCAACTAGGGAGAGGTCCACTTCTGGGATCCCTGAGGTTGTTAGCAAAATTCATCTTATGGCTATCGGTTGGAAGGTCTTGTCTCTTTATTATCTTTCAGGTATACATCTGTCTCGTGCCCTTAAGTCTACTTGCAGCTCTTTGTCACTTGGTCCCATCCACAGGCCTTCTCACAAAATGGTAGCTTACTATTATTCAAAGCTAGCAATGGAGAAAAAGTCTTTCTTGCATACAATCTCCTCATAGTGTCCGGGAGGGATTGGTCCCAGAACACTATGAAGATACCAAAATCTGTGGATGTTCAAGACCTTTACATAAAATGGATAGTATTTGTGTATAACTTATGTTCATCTTTCTATATAATTTAAATGACCTCAAGATTGCATATGATACCTAATACAATATAAGTGCTATGCAGATAGATGCTATACTGAATTGTTCAGGGAAAAAGAAAAAGAAAAAAATGCATTCAGTACAAGTGCAAATTTTTCCCATTATTTTTAATCCCCAATTAGTTCGATTCACAGCTATGGAACCCAAAGACACAAAAGACTGACAAATGTGTATATACACCTAGTGTAATGATGGTAAGTACATGTAAAAACTTTTACCAAAAACCATGGATTGTAGGTGACAGGTCCTTCCTACTTTTAAGGGAAAGTCACTTAAACATGGGAGTCACCTATAGCATCTATCTGACACAGTGGCACTGTTTTAGTTCCCCATATAGATCAGAACCCAGGGAACCAACTGACTGGTATCCTTAACGCAGCTCATGAGGGTTGGAGAAAGTCAGGAGTAAATTATTCACTCTCCCTATATTCATGACAACTTCTTCTTTCATTCTTTGGGAGATTAATGTGTTCACTTAAAAATGAGAATGGATTTTCAAGTTGAACATAATTTAAGTGTGTGAGTAAAGACAAGTGTTTGGGTATTATTTCTTGACCTTTGCTTCTGAGTAGTTACTGTTAATATTTATCTAAAAGTCAGCTCAGCTCTGTTTTTTCCAGTTTCCATTGAAGGTTGAAACTCATTCATCTCAGTTCATTCGATACTATTGTAAATGAAATCTCTGGAAATGCAGCATGATGTGGTAAGTCATCCATTAGACCTTAATTTTACTTACAATCACAGGCTGCAGAGTATCATGCTTCAATTTAAAGAAATGATGGCTACAAAAAACAATCCTGAGAGTGATCCCCAGAGAAATGAATAAGTATGCACCCTTGATTTTGGCACTTTCTCAAGAGAAGAAAGTTTTTAAATGAGGAGGCAGGATGACTAATGTTTCCATGGGTAAAAAGATCATTTATTTCCATAGAAATAAAAAGCCACTTGGCTCTCAACAAAGATCAGGAGATTGAAATTGAAGAAAACAAACTGAATAAACATGGAAAGGGTATCTGGGGTCAAAAAAGAATAAATCTATTCCCCAAACTGCAAAGACAGATACCCTAAAAAAATAAGAACATGACACCTTAAAGAACAATTCTTATGTATTGAAAGGAGACAAAGGCTCGGTAGGGGGGTTAAGAGAGGACCTATATTGGCAGAGTATAGCAGGGACATTATTAATGTGCTTTTTTAATGTTTTTGGAGCAGTAGTCTTAAATGAGTGGTGGTATTGCCCTCACTTTATTTTATATGCCACATCTACCTCTTGGAGTCCATGGAGGCATACCATGGTCAATAGCAGAGTTTGCCAACATCAGTCCACTCCCCAGGGCTATTCATGGCATTGGCCTTGCTTTAAATGACTGCTCCAGTTCCACCCCAGCAAACTCCTACCTCCCCAAGTATCAGCGGGATTTTTTGGCGGTTCTAATAAGGACAATGTCCATTTCATATATATATATATATATTTGCATCACTGTCTAATTGGAATTTCTTGAAAAGTTAGAGCAAGTACCAAACAAGAAATCCTTTGAGGCATCTGTACAATGTGTGACACTCTTTTCTGTTTTCCAACGTTTTATATGAATTCTTCACTCCTCTGTACTTCAGTTATTTCAATAGGAGGAGACGAGGGGATAGGGAATTAAAAAGTAGTTCAAATCACCATCACCAACTGAATGTTGCAGATTCTTCTCACATCCACACACTATTCTTAACTATTTATTCTATTTAACTATTTATTCTTGAATGAGGAAAGGAAAGTATTCTCTTGAATGGCTATTTGCCCAGAAATCATGTAGAAGATCTTTATTGGGTGACCCTATTTTTTTTTTTTTTTTTTTTTGGTACTGGGAATTGAACTCAGAGTACTCCCCAGACCTATTTTGTATTTTATTTAGAAACAGAGTCTCACTGAGTTGCTTAGCACCGTGCTTTTGCTGAGGCTGGCTTTGAACTCATGATCCTCCTGCTTCAGCCTCCAGGGCCAGGATGACCCCAGTTTTCATGGCATGCTGTTAGCATGCTCTGTCAAGGGTGTTTAAGACCAGATACTGTCACATCTGGGGAGACCCCATTCAATAGAGGACTTGGCCTCCAAGTTGTCTCAGGTACTGTGCACTGAAGGGTCTTTTTGCATATGGGAATATCTACATACCCTCACCTCCACACCAGTGTGTAACAGCCTACAAGAAGGGTCATTGCAGGTTGGTAAAAGACATGACCCATACTGAAGAAATGGAAGTGCTTAACCCTTTTTTAAATTTTTAAAATTTGTTTTAATTAGTTATACATGACAGTAGAATGCATTTATGCACTTTGATATATCATATATAGATGGGATATAATTTCTCATTTTTCTGAGTGTACATGTTGCAGAATCATATTGGTCATGCAGTCACATATATACATATAGTAATAATGTCTGTTTCATTCTACTATCTTTCCTATCCCCACATTCCTTCCCTCCCCTCTCATCACTTCCCTCTAAGATAATGCTGTTCTTCCCTAGTGCCCCCTGCCTTATTGTGAATTAGAATCCGCATATTAGAGGAAACATTCAGCCTTTGGCTTTGTGGGATTGGCTTATTTCGCTTAGCATGATATTCTCCAACTCCAACTATTTACTGGCAAATATTAATAATGTGGAAATTTCCATAAGAAGGAAGGCAGTATGGAGATTCCTCAGAAAACTGGGAATGGAACCACCATTTGACACAGCTATGCCACTCCTTGGCTTATACCCAAAGGACTTAAAATCAGCACACTCTAGTGATGCAGCCACATCAATGTTTATAGCAGTTCAATTTACAATAGCTAAACTATGGAACCAACCTAGGTGTCACTCAATAAATGAATGGATAAAGAAAATGTGGTATATATACTCAACGGAATATTACTCAGCTTTAAAGAAGAGTGCTTAACCTTTTTACAACAATGAATACTGGTTAAAAATTGAAAAACTGTTAGGAAAAAAAGAAAAAATAGAGATTTAATTAGAGTGAACTACTTAAGTGTGCCAGTTTCAGCTTATAAGAACAAGTGGACAAAGTAGATCAAAGTAAACAAATAAAAAAAGAGGCAGCAAGAATTTAGACAATAATTACTAAAGTAGAATTAATAGACATAGATGAAAGTCTATATTTTTTAAACTACAAGACACATTCTATTCCAGGACTGATGCCATGCTTAAAGATTTTGTTTAGATCAAGAAATAAGGTTGAATACATTCAAGAAGCAAATAATAATAATAATAATAATAATAATAATAATAATAATAATAATATAAATGGCATTATTTGATGAAAAGTAGTAAGTGAACACTATCAGCAAAAAATTAAGAAAAAGTTATCGACAATCATTTGCAAACAGAAAATTTTTATTTAAAAGGTATTGCTACTTTTTATTTCTGATTTCTGAGAAACCACTGGATTTCAGACAAACCACTATTTTTATAGCAGATTTGTTAAGACTTTTCAGCTAATTAATCTTATTTATTCTTCCATTTTATGTGGATTTGGGCCAGAAATTGTTAAATACATATTTTTAGTTTACATGAAAACTGTCATGGTGATTTACTTTTCTTCTTCTTTTTAGTTGTGATAAAATGCACATAACATAAAATTCACTGGCCTACCCATTTTTAAGTGTGCAGTTCAATATTGCTAAATACTTTCAGGGTGTTGCAAAATCCATCTCCAGAACTTTCCATCTTGTAAATCTGACACTCTGTACTCATTAAACAATAACTTCCTATTTTTCCTTACTCCTGACTCATGGCAAACACCATTGTAATTTCTTTCTCTATAAATTTGTCTACTCTATGTGGATATATGTACATATAATATGTATTGTATTTGTCTTTTTTGTGATTGGCTTTTTTACTTGGCATACTGTCCTCTAGGTTCATCCTTTTGATGTTAAATACATTTTGTGAATGTCTGGCAAAAATCATTTTTCTATATTATCTTCTATTATGTATTCATTAATAGATTTCCTAATAATCCAGTTTCCATTTATAGATTAATCCCTGCTTGACCACAATATTTTTAATGTGTTGCTGAATTACATAAAGTTATATTGAATATATATGTGTGTATTATGAATTTACTTAGCCATAATTTTTCTCTGGTTGTTTTCTTTGTTAGAAATTGGTATCAAAGTTAGATTTGCTTCATAGCTGGGCAGATGTCCATATATTTTAATACACTGGAGTAGCTAATTTTATTTCATATAATCTCTTCCTAGGACATGTGTTGTCCTTTTCCTGATTTGCTTATTTCTAATTTTGTCTCCATTAATGACTTGATTATGTTTCCTCATGGCTATTTCGTTGTTCTTTTGCTTTTCTGCAGTTGGTTTCCTTTGTATCTTGGTAAACAGTGGAAGTCCTTAGGGTTGTTTATGAATGAAGATCTGGCATTCTCTCATTAGTTTTCATATGTAATGTTCTCATTTGCATAATTGTTTATTAATGTATATTTTATTTCTTCCTTCATGTAACATAACTTTTTTTTATTTTAAGAGGCCCATTTTCTCATGTTTTAACATTTTCAAAATAGGTTTATGAATTAAATATAAAAGATTCAGAGCAAATATGAACAAGTAAATTAACATCTGTCCAACCTAACGAGTGGATGCATAGAATCTGTTCAATAATTCTTCGCACATGTGTGTTCATTCAAAATGTCTTCAAATTCAAATAATTTTAGTATATGCTTAAAAAATAAGCTAGAGAGGAAAGAAAAAAATCTAATTCAATGTGTTCTTTTCACTGAGGAAGAAACTGAGGTCATTTCAAAGAAAATTGTGGGTCACAAAGCTTGAATTGTGTGAGTGTGTGTGTGGGTGTATGTGTGTGTGTGTGTGTGTGTGTGGTGCTGGGATTGGAACCCAGGCCCTTGCACATGCAAGGCAAGTGCTCTACCACGGAGCTACATGCCAAGTTCAAGTCTGAAATTTTTTAATGATCACTTTAGAGCAAGCTGTGTATGGAGTCCTCAGAATGAATCGCCTCCCCTAGAGGGAAGGCAGAAACTGGGGTCAAGATGAACCACCGGGACCAGGGCTCTTCACAGAGAAGAGGGTACTCCCACCAGAGTCTTTAAATGGGTATAAAAATATAAAAATAGAACCTTAGCAGGTTTCTGGGTGGCGTCTGGGCTATCCATCACTTTTTACTTCTATAAAATAAGACACTGGAAAATTCCAGGAGACTAAATACCTGAGAAAGTTATCACCTTAACCTGGCATCACCTCTAACACCTTGGCCCCAGTGTATTCACTAGATGCGATTGCTGGTCATCTTTTAGGATTCTGATTAAACAGAACACCGTTAAAATTTTTGAGGTGGGTCTTAACGGGGAGAAAATCCCATTTCATTTAAGTCTGCAGGTGCACAGGATCTCAGACAGGACTAATAGCTGATGAGGGACACAAAGATATTAAAGCCAGGTGGTAGCCCTGTCCCAGGATTGCCAAATCCAGGATCTGTGAAAGCATATTACATTCAGTGTCCAGTGTCACTGCACACTGAACATGCAACCAGCCTGAGGATGTCCATGAGCCCTTGTCCTGTTCTCCAAATCTGTAGAAAACCCCTTCTTAGCCAAATGACAGCTTCTTTTGGGGAGAGTACTAGGGATTGAACTCAGGGGCACTTGACCACTGAGCCACATCCCCAGCCCTATTTTGTATTTTACTTAGAGACAGGGTCTCACTGAGTTGCTTAGTGCCTTGCTTTTGCTGAAGCTGGCTTTGAACTTGCAATCTTCCAGCCTCAGCCTCCCAAGCTGCTGGGATTACAGGCATGTGCCACCACACCCTGTCAAATGACAGCTTCTTGACTTTAAAAATACCAGAGCTGGAAAAAGTAATCTATCATTCCTTGCTGAATTTATATCTTAGAGACTTGGCTAATTTACTTTCTGAAGATCAATAATAAAATGAGAAAATGAAAAATAATAGAGATTAATATTATCAGTCAAAATTATGATAGTTTTAATTTGTTGAATTCTAAATTTTATTGCATTGCTTATTTTAACAGCAAAAACGAAAAATAGCACAACCAGTCATGTATAAGTTAAAAATGACTATTAAAATAAGAAGTCAATGAAAACTTTAGAAAAGTAACCTAATGCAACTGGCAGTTTGGAGAGAACCACCAGTTTTCTGAAAAAAAAAAAAAGAAAGAAAGAATTCAGTAGAATTCTGTAATTTAGACAAAGTCTAATGGAGGAACTGATATGTAAAATAGTAAGGAGTAGAACTCTGCTGGCTGAAAGTAGAGTTGGGAAGTGAGAGACAGCCCACTTAGACCCTGTATCTGTCAGTTTGGTCTATAATAATGCGATGTAACAAATAGCCCCAAAGGCTACAACCACAAAGATGGCTGCTGGGACTCTGTTCTGTGTGAGAGCACAAGTTTAGATCTGTGCCACATGCATTCTGATTGTAGTACTGGGCTGAAGGAACATCTTCCACCTGGGAATTGATGCCCTCATGGCAGTACTGCAAAAGGTTGAAGCTGATGTATGAGATACCCCTTAGAGACTTTATTAAGAACTGGAATACTATCCTTTCCATTACCCCAAGCAAATAATATGGCCCACATCAGAGAAGTGAGGAAGTAAATATGGAAAGAAGGGCAGAGCATTTGCTGAACTAAAATATTCACTGTTGGCCTCTTTTGCCCCTCCTGAGGGACTTCATCTATCTCCATAGAACCCTAAGGTCCTAAAAGTGGAGTGTTATGACTGATACCCAGATCTGACTCCCTTCCTTTGACAATGTGGAAAATAGTGTCAGGGTGCATCACAGCAGGTTGGTGGGGCACTAGTGTCAGAACGTGGATTTGCTGACACATGGCTCCTCTCCTCCAGCTGGTGGAATAGATGTTTTGTCTACTTAAATTTTTGAGACTTCGGGAAAAACTTATCATTATAGGGAACACAGAGGAACTATTAATTAACTCATGCCTGGAATAGATTCAGTCCATTTACCCCTCTGACTTTGTCCGTGTCAAAAGCATCTTGGCAAAGATTTGCTGTCAGCTTCAGTCATGGGACTTGCTGTAAGGTCCCTCAAGACAGAAAGCGAGATGAGAGTTTGAAAGGAAACTGAGAGTCATGTTGTTGTACCTCTGGTTGATTTCTATTTTGGGTTTTCAGATTGCTTTTTGTAAATCAGGGATATTTTTCTGATCAACATGAAAGAGCCTATCCTTTGGCTCGCCCTGTAAAAATAACATGTAATTCCTAACAAACTCAGGAGAAGCCACAGACAGATACAATGGAGGGAAAGAACAACCAGTTTTATATTTTCAATTATTCTCGAAAAGATGTTTTCCTTACAGAGTTAACAAGCATTCCGCAAAGATTCCCAAACTCTTCTTTCTACTGTTGAAGTTCTTCCTGTGAGCCTGAGGGTTTTATAATGATGAGCCTCCTAAATCCTTAGCACTTCCTTTTAGAAACAAGGGTATTTAAAGATCAGTATTCTTTACAAATTGGTAAAAGACTTAAGCCAGGATTTTACCTCTTCTGTTGTTAAACAGCAGAGAGCAGCAGTCTCAGACTTGCTTAATTCTAAGTAATGAGAGTCTGTGTTTGAGGAGAAACCTGGCTGCCAACAAAGGGATTGTAGTTAGGTGCAAGGAAGTCAGCCCCAGAGAGAGGACATCTTTTTGAGGATGCCCACATCCGTGAGTTTCTGCTTCCCTAGAGGCAGACAGTACCACCTCCATCCTCCTGACCTGAAGATCTCACAAACAGTCAAGAGAAAAACCTTTACCAAGTAGAAGTGCATATCTCTCTTAGAGTAACAAAGAGAACAGAAAGGGTAAAGAGAGAACTAACAGCCAATATCAGAGTGGAGCAAGCCATCTTCCTGGCGTTTATAGCTTCCATCTCTTCTTTCTGAAGTGCAGGATGCACAGGAGAGAACCTCAATTCTTAGGACAACAATGTAACCCTCTCCTGAGACCCTTTCACTGCTTTTTAAATGAACGTGGCTCCAGAAGCAATCAAGTTTATGATCTGCCTAATCTCTATTAGCACAAAACCAAATCTTAATAATCTGGATCAATACAAACCCAGAAGGATGTTGTAATGCTTGGATATTTGTGAATCTTTTATGTCCTCTAAATTTCATCTGGCCCACAACTAGACAAATGTGAATATACTAACTTTGTTACAGAACTAAACTTTCATTTGTGCGGTTCATTCATCCAGGGGCAAATAGAAGAGTTATAATAATCCAAAGTACCTTTTGAGATCAATCTGTAGCATTATTAATTTAAAATTGATGGAAGAAATCACCTGGCACAGCTTTAATTTAATGAATAACTTAAAATCAGTGAGAAATGAGTTTTCTTAGTGAGATAGGCAGAATTTTGGCTTGCCGCCCCCCTCCCCAATTTCCACTCCTGGTGTACATACACTGGACAGTCCTCTCCTCTTGAGTATGAGTGGTACTAAATATGATGTATTTCACTTTTGTGGTGATGTTATATGAAAAAGGTGAAGGAACTTTCAGATGTGATTAAGGTCCCTTAGTCAGTGGACTCTAAATTAATTAAAGGGTAGGTTATTCTGGATGGGCCTGACCTAAGCAGGTGAGCCCTTAAAAGAAGTGGAAGATTCAGAGAAAGAGAGATTCTCCTGTTGGCTTTGAAGAATACTCTGTCATGGTGCCAACAGGACCACATAGCATGGAAAAGTAATACACTAGGTCAAATGTTGAACCCTGGTTAGGCAGAGTGTAGAAAATTCTCTCTTCACAACTCCATTCCTGTCTAGCTAATGTTATGCTAGACCTCCCTGACAAGGGCACAAACCTAATCAGAACCTCCAAAGGAGCTTGGAACCCTCCAGAAGGAATCCATGGAGCAGTCACCCCACCCATTTGGGTAGATGCCAATTAGACACCACAAAAGGGTTTATGGCTTGTTCCTCACAAGTTTAGAGCAGAAATTCCACATGGACAGCCTCTGGGCCCAGCATACTCATGCAGAAGTGATTTGCTTGGCCTGTGTGGTACTTTAAAAATTGAGATCTGTTGCCAATACGTAAAAAATTTAAGATCTTATACCCAAACTTAAGTGCCAGGTACTGGAGAGTGTTGGTTTGGCATGAGGGAAGCATCGTGTCCCCTGCAGGGAGCCAGTTGGCTGCTCAGCACCAAGAGCGAATTAAGGGTCCCACATGCCGGCCAAGGCAGGCCTTCCTTCAGCACTGATAAGTCATGGGCCCAGCTCCTGCTTGCTCTGGCAGGGGAAGCTGGAGAGGAAGGCGAGGAGAAGAGGAATACTTTGGCAGTCTGCCAATCAACACTGCTTCTCAGAGCAGGTATCAAGGCGCAGAAAAATGAACGGCCGCCGCGGAGCTTGACAGGGGCTGAACAAAGAAGCGGCTGGTGACTGGGCTCCTGCCTGTGGTTCTCAGCTTCGGAGCACCCAGGGCCGGGAGCAGGCCACGACCCCACACCTGCTCGCCATTCCTTTCCAGCCAAGCAGGCTCTTAGCAACGGCTCAGTGCGTCACCTAGAAACGCTGAAACCCAAAGAGCCGTTCCAGGCTGAGCGCAAAGGCAGAGGGAGAGCGGAGTGCAGCAGCAGGCGGGGCCGCGCGGCTTCATGCGCTGAGCACCCTGATACCAAGCAAAACCGTGGCAAGGGGAGTCTGGCTGGCATCCGGGGTGCATTGATAGCATGGCATCCCTGTTCTTGGCCCCTTTGTGTTCACAGGCTCCAACCGGTCTTTGTCTGGGTCGGTACAGAAAGAGGTGGGCATCTCACCAGCTACCAGGGATGGGAGTGGAGGCAGAGGCAGAAGCAGAGGTTGCCGCTGGTGAAAGCAGCAGAATGCACACTGCTCAGCTTCCCCGGGAGGGAAAGGTAAGGAGGAGACCCAGGCCTGCACGCAGCTTTGCCTATTTCCTGGAAGCCCTTCCCCAAAGCTCACAATGGCTGGAGAGAAGCAGCTAACCCTGGCCCAGTTCCTAGTCCAACCAATGTCTGCTCACTGGACCAGCACAGAATGTTCTCTTTTAGATGGCATCACTTACTCAGATGCCCTGGGTAATTGGGAGGCAGATTAAAAGGTGTGAGAGGAGCCCGTGTGCCAGCTTGCCAGGCAGAGATACCCAACCTTGCTCTGTGGAAGCTGCCCCTCCCCACAGTGCTACTGAGCCATTAGTTCATCACCACCTTCTGTTCATTTCCCCATGATCTCACCACCAAGGTGTCCCAGGGGCCTCAGCTTGGGTTCTACACAGGCAACCTTGTCCTGCAGCCCTCTCAGCCCAGAGCCCAGGTCCTCAACTGTCAAATAAAGGGGTGCCTCCACCTGCAACGTGGAGCCATCCTGGACTCCACAGTTCATCTTTCAGAGGCTCAGCTTCACCAGATCACCAGCCCTGGCCACATACCCATTGTCACAGCCTCATACCCATTCAGCTTTGAGCCTGCTACTAGCCTGAAAGGGCATAGAACTAAGCCACTGCCCTAACTTGAAGTGCAAGAATGGACAGTGTAACCTGGGCATCAGCCAGAAAGAAAACCTTCCACCAGGTAAGAAACTGGTTTAAACAAACTAAAACAAACAAACATAAAAAACACCAGGAACTGCACAATTCAAATGCCAGAAGTAGTGATTGGTAGCATTACTGCTTCATGTTGTCAATTATATCCTCTCCAGTTAGTTTGGGTTTTGCAATCAGATATGCTTTGCATCAGACTTTTATTGTCTTGCTTCTGCTGAGACCAGTTGATTAGAAGACAGTGACATTTGTCTCAGTGCAGCTCAGGGAGACATCAGACACAGGAGAGCAGCCTGCATGGTTCTAATGCTTGACCTGCTTGACTCAACACATCCAGCAGTGGTATGAGCTTTCTGGGGCCCCCTAAGGTGCTAGGCTATTTCCTGGGTAACTCTGCACGGTCTTCATCTTCTCTTAGATCTTTCCCCTGGTGAATTCTCCAATTCCCATGCAGAGGCTTTGCCTTTTCAATGTGCACAACAAGGAATAATCAACGGAGAAGCACACACGTGCCTTCCTCCCTGGCTAGAGAGCTGCAGAAGCCCCCATCAGAACCACTTGTCCTCCCTCCATCTCTCCAGGTGATTGATTCTCCTTTCTATGTGTCAGTGGGACATAAGTCCTTTCATGCTATTTTTCTCTCCTGAGCCAAGACTCCCTTTGTTATTGCGAATGGACAAACACGGAGCTCATGTGAACCAATGGTTGAGTGCCTTACACCTAATGGGAAGAAGAGCCTTTGATAAAGCTGCTTTTACAAGACACTCCAGAAAGGGTGATATCCATCGTGGACTGGCTCATCAGAACATACATGCAAAGCTCCATATGATGCTGCAATTCATTTCTTAAGTGTTAGCCATTTTTCCCCGTTTCCTCCTTAAAAAAATAGAAGTGCAAAAAGGAAAAAAAATTCCTTCATCAGGGGCATACACACATTGTCTCTTCACTGAATCACACTCTTTATTCATTCAATAACAATCTGATTGATTTCCATTGATCTGGGTAAGAATGGACCGAGTGAGGTATTATTATAGGGAAAAAAATCCTCTTAAGTTGCTTTTGTATGACAGTCCAATTAAAAGGCATCTTCCAAGGACAGGGAGATTCTCAGCGAATTATGGCAAGTGCTCAAGTCCATACAAACCTGTGTAACTTGTGATTTGGCACCTTGAATCGTTGCCTGGTTTGGAATATTTTTTTTTCAGTATTGAACAATAAACTGATTATTTTACATTTGAAAAAGTCGGTTTCAAATATTTGGGTTTTTTTTAAAATCTGCAAACAGAGAACCTGGAAAGGAATACAAATTCCTTCCTGGAAATCCCTTCCTGCCGTCCCTCCACCCTCTGATAAATAACATGAGCATGCAGCGATTTGCCAACAGCAGCTCCAGGCATGAGGCACAACATCTGTTACCGAGACACTGGAGAGACAGTGGAAAGCAAGTTGGCTGCCTGCCCACCCTCAGACTCCAGATTTTTGCTGACAAGGCTGTCAATAAATGGGCAGATGGCATCAGCTCTGCTGGCAGGAGAGTTGGGCTAACCCAACACGGGACATTATCTCAAATTCATGGTGCACTGGGCTGAGCCCTTTGTTGGGCCATTAGAGCCATTCCTTGATAGAGAAGGGATAGCAGGACTAGGAACTCGGGAGGCACTCGTTTCGTTTAATTAGATTAACTAAGCCTCCCACAATTGGCAGTCAGAATAAGATTAGCCCCTGTGACCGTGGAGGAGACTGGGGAGGGGTGTGGGGGATCTCATTCACACTTTGCATTTTATGCCATTTGCACACAGGGACCCGCACCTTGGTACAGTGCATGTTCCTGAGCAGACAGCTTGACCCAAAATAAACACTTGCTAGGAAAGATCTATGTCTGTCTCTTTTGCATGCAGGCGCACTCACCTATTGTCTTATTAGAACCATATGCAAATATGCAAATAGGCTGGCAGCATTTAGATGAGAAGCCAGTGTAGCTCTGCATCCTGTCTACCCAGGAACAGCTCCACTAACCCTCAGAAACGTCCTCTGGTGGTGACTTGGGGACAACACCCTTTCCTATCTAAGAATGGTTAAAGCTATTTAGAATAGAAGTTTCTGGTGATTGCAGTGTAATCTCCATGAGCTAAGACGGATCTGCAGTGTGATCTGAAGCAAGTCATTTAAACGACAGGCACTATTTTGCCATCTATACTGAACACTCAGCTGTTGGAAGTAATAAATGAGATAATTCCACACTTCTGTACTGCATTTTGGAGTTACAAAGCACTTTTGCATACTCTAAGATGGTAATTCTCAACTGGGGCTGATTTTTGCCCTTCAGAGGACATTTGGCAATACCTGGAAACAAACTAGAATCTAGTGGGTAGAAGTCAGAGGTGCTACAAAACATCTTCTATCGCACAGGACCGATCAACAGCAAATAATTATTCAGCCCAGAATATCAATGCCAAGGTTGAGAAACCCTACATTAGGAGGATGTAAGTGAAAGTTTTTCACAGACCTTGAAAATGAGAAGAAAGAAAGAGGACCCAGCAGGCCATGAAGAGAGGAATCTAGGTATTTTGTTCTTAGTGTCTCTAGTAGACTTGCTTCAGTTTCACTATTCTGAATGTTATTTGCTATTTTTAACCCTTCCCTAAACCACCAGTCCCCCCAGTTTCTTCCAGCTATTCTTGTAAATCAGATCTGAATAATGAACTACCACATCCAGAAGAGGCTTTTAGTCTGGTTGGTCATTATAAAATGAGAACATGCACTTGCCCAATAACTAATCATATAAAGAGTTGGATAGAAGTGTGGTATAAAACTGGCCATTGGAATCTGAGATGTAAACAGGATAGGAGGGGTTTAAAGGAATTTAAGATGATTTCAGAATATATGGGGTTAGGAGTTTGGGATTTAACTGTAGATTTGGTCATTTTTTTTTTCTTTTCTCTCTTTGATTTGGATGGCTTTGGCAGATGAAAGAGGAGGGACAACTCACTCCCAGATTTGAAGGGGAAAATGCCCCTTTGGGGGTATCAATCAGGTAAACCCCTGTCCTATTTTCTGTTGTGGACTAAAAGGTGCCCACCCCACCCCCACCCCATAAATTCACATGTTGAAGTTCTTACACCTAGTGTCTGGAATCAGGGCCATTGTAGATGTAACTAGTTAACATGAGGTCATACTGGAACAGGGTGAGCCTCTAATCCGGTAAGACTAGTGTCCCTATAAAGAGCTGAAATTTGGACCCCCACACAGAGGACACCAGGTAGACATGAGAGCAGAGCACAGAAGGATGGGTCTACCAACCCAGGAACCCCAAAGAGTGCCAGCAACCTGAAGGAGCTAGGAGAGAGACCCAATAGATGGCTTCCTCCAGCACTCAGATGGAACCAACCCTTGTTCTCAGGCTTCCGAGTTCCAGAACCAGATGTTTTAGTCAGCTTTTTCACTTCTGTAACTAAAGGGTTAGTTGAGAAGAGCAATTTTAGAGAAGGGAAAGTTTATTAAGGTCCTCACTGTTTTAGAGGTCTCAGTCCCATCAGCAGGCTCCATTCCCTGGGGCTTGAGGTGAAGCATCATGGTGGAAAAGTGTGGTAGAGGAGATGGGCCATTGGTGGTGAGCCTTAGGGGTATATTTTTGTATCTGGCAAGTGGAGTTTCCCTCTCTGTTTTTGCTTCCTGATGTGATGTCCTGGGCCACTTTATTCCATCATATTCCTCCGCCACGATGTCCTGTCTCACCTCAAGTCCCAGGGAATGGAGCCGGCCTTCTATGGCCTGAGACCTCTGAAACTTTGAGCCCCAAAATAAACTTTTCCTCCTTAAAATTGTTCTTGTCAGGTCTTTTTGTCACAGCAGCAAAAAAGCTAAGCCAAACACTGGGAGATACTAAGTTCTATTATTGAAGCCACCCAGTGTTTGCTACTTGGTTATGATTATGGCGGCCCTAGCAAAATGATCAAACAGCAAGTGGGTAGGAATTGGGGTAATGGAAAGGCAGCAGAACATTCTTGCTAGAGTCCCCCTCCCCCTCCCTCCTAGTCCTAGCCAACTGCTTTTAAAGAACATGCACCTTATCTGCTCAACCTAGGCAGCTGTAGCCTGCACCCCACCCTCTCCAGCAGGTAGAAAGAAGGAAGCCAGACGGTACATCAAGACTCCTCATTTCATTATACCCCAGGCAAGGTTTCCATGAATACTGCCACATTGCTGGGCGATAGACTCCTTTCAGAGGCAGTTTCAGAGGGCAGGAAATGAGGGGGTGCTTGCTTTGGTTACTTCTACTCTATATCTTGGGGGCCTGGTGTTTCCACATCCCTAACAAGTAGGGCTGGATTCACAGTTGTGCTCACCCCTGGATGCACATCAGTAGCACCTGGGAACATCAAAAACAAACAAAACAATATCTAGGGCCCCATTCCAGGCCAGAATCTCTGAGAGGAGGGCCCAGTCATCATCTACCCAATAAGGTGCAGCCAACACCTCAGGTGCAGTCCAAACCCACTGGACTGGAAGGAAGTGTTCACTGTACAGACAGACAGACCTGCTGGAAAGAGCAAAGAACAAGTCATGTGATTCCTGTAGGACTCTGTGGTCAAGCCCTGGAGCTGGTGATAAAGAAGGCCTTGGAGGACTTCAAGCTGGGGACAAAAGTAGTCAGATTTCCTTTTTAGAAAAAAAAAAATTATCAATGATAAGGAGAATATTTTGGGAAGAGGAGGAAAAAAGGCATGAAGAGCAATTATAAAGTTAATGTGGTATCCAAGTAAAGGGTGGAGGGGATCTTAAAGAAAGCCATAGAATTGGGTTGCAATGGATTTGAATGAAATTCAAGTGCGAGCACTTATAGGACTTTAGACACTGGTTAGATATGGGCACCGAGAGGGAGGGAGAAATCAAAAGGGAAGCCGAGTGTTTCTTGTTTCAGAACTGGGTGTTTGGTGAGGATGTTTATTGAGAAAAGGAACCTGGAAAAAGCCCCGAGTGAGTTCCGTTCAGATGTGCTGAGATGAAAGGGCCTAGGGGGAGACTGGAGCTCATCAGGTATGGAATTTGGGCAGGAATATTAAGTTTGAGTGGTACTTTTGGAAGCTGTCATCTCTTTCTAAGAATGAACTGAGAGTGAAGAGGGATGTGGAAAAAATCCTGGGGACCACCAAGGTTTAAAGGGAGGGATAGGGAAAGGAGAAAAACCAGAGCAAAGGGTGTCATACAGAAGTCAAAACAAGAGGCAATTTCAAGACAGAAATATTCCATATGAGTGGAATATTTCAATATAAGGAGCTTTGTGTATGGCTTCTTTCACTTTAGATAAGACCTCAGGTTTCATCCATGCTATAGCACAATACCAGTGCTTCATTTCATTTTTATTGCTGAATAATATTCCACAAGATTAACAGTGTCAAAGGCAGTGGAGAACTTATGTAAAAGACCAGTCCTGAGAGGTGTCCAGTGCACTTGGAAATGTAGCAGGAGGTTCAGTGGATCAATGGAGAGGAGAAAACAGGTAAGGGTGGGATGAGGAATCTGTGGAGGTGGGATATGCAGAAGGTGAGGAACTATTTGTGTAACAACAATGTACTTATACCTACATAAACATTTATTGTGATAATATATATATATATTACAAATTCATAACTTTAACCTCATTTCAGCATACAAATCATTTAGTATATATATAATATTGAGTAACCATCACTGCTATCTAATTCCCGAACTAAAATGTACTTCCCAATAAACTTTCAGTCCCCAAAATAAACTTCATACCCATAAGGCAGATGCACCTCATTGTCCCCTATTGTCTTAGCTCCTGTCAATCACTAACCTAACTTTCTTTTCTATGGATTTCCCTATTCTGAATATTCCCTATAAGTGGAATATTACAATATGAGGCACTTTTTGTATGATTTCTTTCACTTTAGATAAGACCTCAGGTTTCATCCATGCTATAGCACATACCAGTACTTCATTTCCTTTTTATTGCTGAATAATATTCCATAATATGGATATATATCTATATATCTATATCTATATCTATCTATCTATATATCTATATCTATCTCTCTCTCTCTCTCTCTCTCTCTATATATATATATATATATATATATATATATATATATTTCTCCTAATTACAAATGCAAAGTCAGTGCCAACCCACAGTCAGAAGGAGAACAAACTGGGTACCGGAAGCAGAGACCTACTGGAGCTTCAGGTGCCTGGCCCTGTACCTCCACTTGCTCCCAACCACATCTTTTTCCCACAAGTCACACCCAGCAGAGATCAGGCTGGGCAAACAGAAGTTGTGCCCTGTCTCATTTCAAAGATCTCTGGGACTGGAAAAGCAGAAGTCCTCTCAGTGTCCATTCTCAGAAAAGCCACAGGAAGCTCCTTCCAATGTGTGAATCTCCCCTCTCCCCGAAACTAGGGGGTACATCACTCCCAGGTCTCTACTGTCTTATCTCCACATGCGTTTATTCACATCTGTCCCTGAGAGCTGCCTCAGGCTAGGGCAGGCACTTAGCCAGTGTTGAACTGTGGAGCCAGGAAAGAACGCTTTAGGCCCTTTGTGAGTTCTCGGCTTCCCAAGAGAAAACATGAGGTCGCCAAGGTGGGAGAACTTGCAAGTGGATTTTTAAATGGGAAGCTGTGGCCCAGCCATGAGGCCCAGATGCTCCTCCTGCATCACATATCCTCCTGGGGTGGGGGGGTCCATTCCACCATTCTTGCCACTGCCTTTCATGGTTTCCCTACTCTGCTTGGACCCAGCCTAAGAATTTCAAAGGCACTCTTCAAATACCAAGAGGAAACAAAATGAGAGCAAATGCAGACAATGCAATGTGGATGGCCACTAGCCCTCACTGGTGTGACCTGCCCTTGACATACTGCACCTCCTGTGTATTTTGCCAGTTAGCCTACAGAGTCACAACACAAAGTCAATGTCACCCCCATTTTTACACCTGGTAAGACTGAGGGAGGAATATGCACATCTCTTGTTTTGCTGGCCCCACAACCCCTCCTTTCTTCAGGGAACAATGTTACCTTCTTCGGGATAGTCTTTCTGCCTCTTCCCTTCAATAGGCAGTGAGAGGTAGGAGGCAGCAGGAATTAAAGACACAGTTTTGGATTAAAGTCCCCTGGATTCTAATTCTAGCTCGGTAGCAGTCTACCCAGGTGAACTTAGGTGGGTGAGTCACTTGCTCTCTCTGTGCCTTGGTCTTCTCATCCCTAGAATGTAAAGGATTGCAAAGGTGCCCGCCCTGTGGGGTAACTCCTACTGCAGTGAGGATCAAGTGAGTTAATATGAGTGGTTGAAGAAATAACTGACCTGTGGTACATGTTGTTTGCTTAGTGTAATTTTGGAGGGGCAGTCTGTTACAGCACCCACTTCCTTGGTGACAGATGATTAGCCAGAGACTGGGAAGATGCATGTGACTAGAGGGTCTGCCCTTGGGCCTCTTCCCAGTGGACCTGGGCAGGAGAATCAGCCCCTCACTGGTGGCAAAGTTCTGAGATGTGAGATGCACTGGCTTCTGCCACCTGGACTAAGTAGTCCTGATGGAATAAAACCTCATAGATAGGATAAACATGGAGTCCTAGCAGCCTGTGAGTCTACACTTTAGGTGGTACTAGCATTCAGGAATACTCAGAGCCCTCCCAAACCCTACACTAATGGAAGTTCCATACCCATAAATGGTAGTTTTTTATTTTTTATTTATGTATTTATTCTGATTTGTTATACATGACAGCAGAATGCACTCCAATTCATACTACACATATAGAGCACAATATTTAATGTCTTTGTTAGTACACAAAGTAGAGTCACACCATTCATGTCTTCGTACATGTACCTAGTGTAATGATGTGTCACCATCTTTTCTACCCCCATCCCTCCTCCCTTCCCCTCCCTACCCTTTGCCCTATCTAAAATTCCTCCATTCCTCCCATGGTCCCCCTCAACCCCCATTATGGATCAGCAGCCACCTATCAGAGAAAACATTCAGCCTTCAGTTTTTCAGGATTGGCTAACTTCACTTAGCAGGGTATTCTCCAATACCATTCATTTACCTGCAAATGCCATAATTTTATTCTCTTTTAATGCTGAGTAATATTCCATTGTGTATATGTACCACAGTTTCTTTATCCATTCATCTGTTGAAGGGCATCTAAGTTGGTTCCACATTTAACTATTGGGAATTGTACTGCTATAAACATTGATGTGGCTGTGTCACTATAGTATGCTGTTTTTAAGTCTTTTGGGTATAAACTGAAGAATTTGATAGATATGTCAAATGGTGGTTCCATTCCAAGATTTCCAAGGAATTTCCATATTGCTTTCCAGAGTGGTTGCACCAATTTGCAGTCCCACCAGCAATGTATGAGTATGCCTTTTCCCCCACATCCTTGCCAACACTTGTTGTTGTTTGTATTCTTAATAGCTGCCATTCTGACTAGAGTGAGAAGAAATCTTAGAGTAATTTTGATTTACATTTCTCTAATTGCTAGAGATGTTGAACATTTTTTCATATATTTGTTAATTGATTGTATATCATATTCTGACAAGTGACTGTTCAGTTCCTTGGCCCATTTACCGACTGGGTTGTTTGGTTTTTTGGTGTTAAGCTTTTTGATAAAATATCCTAGAGATTAGTGCTCTATATAAGGTGTGTGTGGTAAAAATTTGCTCCCATTCTGTAGGCTCTCTTATCACCTCACTGGTTGTTTCTTTTGCTGAGAAGAAATTTCTCCATTTGAATCCATCACATTTATTGATTCTTGATTTTACTTCTTGCACTATAGGAGTCTTGTTAGTGAATCTGGGGCTTAATCCAACATGAAGATTTGGGCCTACTTTTTCTTCTATTAGGCATAGGCTCTCTGGTCTAATTCCTAGGTCCTTGATCCATTTTGGGTTGAGTTTTGTGCATGGTGAGAGATAGGGGCTTAATTTCATTTTGCTGCGTATGGATTTCCAGTTGTCCCAGCACCATTTGTTGAAGAGGCTATCTTTTCTCCAATGTATATTTTTGTCGCTTTTGTCTAGTATGAGATAATTTTATTGGTTTGTCTCTGTATCCTTTATTCTGTACCATTGGTCTATAAGTCTATTTTGGTGCCAATATCATGCCAGTTTTGTTACTATTGCTCTGTAGTATAGTTTAAGGCCTGGTATTGTGATACCTCCTGCTTCACTTTTCTTGCTAAGATTGCTTTAGCTATTCTGGGTCTCTTATATTTCCAGATGAATTTCATAACTGCTTTTTCTATTTATATGAGGAATGCCATTGGGATTTTGGTCAGAATTGCTTTTGGTAGGATGGTCATTTTGACAATATTAATCCTGCCTATCCAAGAACAAGGGAGATCTTTCCATCTTCTAAGGTCTTCTTTAATTTCTTTCTTTAGTGTTCTGTAGTTTTCATCATAGAGGTCTTTCACTTCTTTCATTAAGTTGATTCCCAAGGTTTTTTGTTTGTTTGTTTGTTTTTTGAGGTTATGGTAAATGGTGTAGTTTTCCTACTTTCTCTTTCAGAGGATTTGTCACTGATGTACAAAAATGCCTTTTATTTATGGGTGTTGATTTTATATCCTGCTACTTTGCTGAATTCATTTATTAGTTCTAGAAGTTTTCTGGTGGAATTTTTTTGGGTCTTCTAGGTAGAAAATAGTGCTAGCAATAGTGCTTATTGCAAATAGTGCTAATTTGAGTTCTTCTTTTCCTATCTGTATGCCTTTAATTTCTTTGGTTTGTCCAATTGCTCTGGCTAGTGTTTCAAGAACTATGTTAAAAAGAAGTGGATGTCTTTTCCTATGAGATGAGTCTCTTGAAGATAGTATATTGTTGGGTCATTTTTAAAAAAAAATCTAATCTGCCAGTCTGTGTCTTTTGATTGATGAGTTTAGGCCATTAACATTCAGGGTTATTATTGAGACATGATTTGAGTTCCCAGTCACTTTTGTTTATTTTTGGTAATTAAACTTGACTTGATTTCTCCTTTGATTAGTTTTCTCTTTGCTGATTTTCATTGTTGTTTTTCATTTCCTCCTCATGGAATATTTTGCCAAGGATGATCTATAGTGCAAGCTTTCTAGTTATAACTTCTTTTAACTTTTCTTTTATCATTGGAAGTTTTTATTCATCACCAAATCTAAAGCTTAATTTTGCTGGATATAAGATTCTTGGTTGGGCTGGGGATGTGGCTCAAGCGGTAGCGCACTCGCTTAGCATGCGTGCGCCTGGGTTCGATCCTCAGCACCACATACAAACAAAGATGTGTGTCTGCTGAAAACTAAAAAATAAATATCAAAATTCTCTCTTTCTCTCTCTCTCTCTCTCAAAAAAAAAAAATAAGATTCTTGGTTGGCATCTATTTTCTTTCAGAGCTTGGTATATGTTGTTCCAGGATATTCTAGTTTTCATGCTCTTGTTTGAAAAGTCTGCAGATATCCTAATTGTTTTCCCCCTATATGTAATCTAATTCCTTTCTCTTGTAGTTCTTAAAATTCTTCCTTTATTCTGTATGGTAGGCATTTTCATTATAATGTTCCTTGGTGTGGATCTGTTGTGATTTTATGCATTTGGTGTCCTGTAAGCCTCCTGTATTTGATTTTCCAATTTGTTCATGTTTGCAAAATTTTCTAATATTATTTCATTGAATAGATTAGTCATTCCTTTGGTTTGTAACTCTATGCCGTCCTCTATCCCAATAATTCTTAAATTTGTTTTTTTATGTTATCCCATAATTCTTGACTGTTCTGCTCGTGGTTTCTTATTGTCTTCACTGTGCAGTCAACTTTATTTTCAAGATTATATGTTTTGTCTTCATTGTCTGAGGTTATGTATTCCAAATGATCTAATCTGTTGGTGATGACTTCTATTGAGTTTTTAACTTGGTTTATTGTTTCCTTCATTTCAAAGATTTCTGTTTGTTTATTTGTCTTCAGAACCTCCATCTCCTTATTGAAGTAATCTTTTGCTTCCTGTATTTGCTTATGTAGCTCTTTATTGAAATAATCTTTGGCTGTCTGTATTTGCTCTCTTATATCATTCTTTAATTCACAGGACATTTTGACTGTGTACATCCTGAACTCCTTCTCTGTTATTTCTTCTGCTGTGCCTGCCATGGATTCTAATAATGCAGTACCTGGTTTGTTTGGGGCCCTTCCTTCCCTTGTTTTTTTCATTGTTCCTGTATCCCTTCTAGCCCTGTGGATCCAAGATGTTACAGTTTTTACTCTATTGGCTTATAGTGTCCCTACAGGGTTCCAATACCTCTCCTTTAAGGGGGAGAACCATATTAGCAGATCTCCATATAAACATCAAATAGCTGCTGTTAAGATTTTTATGGTTTCGTCACAATATACAGAAATTTTGAGTTCAATTATTATCTACAATATAAACAGTAGGTTTGCAGAAGGGTCTACAGTTTCTGATGATGGACAAAGAAAGAACTGAGAGTGGGGAGTAGGATGAGATGTTGAAGGGGTAGGAGGTGAGGATATAAAGTTATTAGATCTTTGGAAACAGGAATGTAAAAAAGTTGGCTAATAGTGGGAGAAAAGAGAGAAAGTGATTTGGGGAGACAAGTAAGTGGGAAGACAATAAAGAGAGTAAAAAAAAAACAAACATAAAAATTAAGAAAAGTAAAAATAGGAGATAAAAGTTTATACAACCCAACTGTAATATACTGTTCAGCCATCCCAGGCTTCAAAACCTAATTCATGAAAAGTAGTTGTTTTCACAGATGTTGGGGATATAAGGGTGGGAGGAGAGAGAGAGAGAAGAATGGAAAATAAGAAAAAAAAAAGAAAAAATCTCAACAGAAAATACAAGAATTGTTTTCATTGGAGTTCAGTATTTTTCTGCTTCCCTTCTTATATCCAATAGGTGGGGTGGTCTGTTGTTTGTTGGTATCTCTACCCTCAGGATGGTGAAGGTTATTAGAGTAAGGGGTTGGTCTTGGGGGCAGTAACTTGCTGGAGGTGGGGTATAGCACTTGCCAGTCCCCGAGAGGAGACTGCACCTCAATGATCTCCTGTGGAGCCCACTCTCATGATATGGGGACCTGGCCTTATCTCCTTATATTGCCTGTAGACCTCACACTTCCTAGTCTCTAATTTAGTCTCTAAACTCTATCTCACTCATCCTCTCCCTTTCTACTTCCCAATAAGGAACCTCTCTCTCCAGAAGTCTTGTGGGCTGCGCTCTGTGGGGTGGTCACCTGTTGTGCAGAACTGTTTTGTATTGGGCAGTTCAGGGCCAGGCTTTGCAAGCTAAGAACCAGCCATGTAGCCTCAAGCACTGAGCCAAGTTAGTGGCTGTGAGGGAGAAGGGAAGAGTTGGGGACTATAGACAGGTACCTTGATATTGCTTCTATGCCCCAGCCAGTGCCCAAGCTGGGATTTGAACCAACTAAAAATGGCAACAAAGGTGTCCCAAGATGGAGGTAGCCAAGGGAGCCCCACACATTGGTGGATGGGAGTCCACATGGGAGTGGCAACCACAGGTCCTGTGTGTGGGCAGCGGCCAGGTGTCCTGTGTGGGAGATGTGGCTGGGATTCCTGCATGGGTGGGCTGCCACGGGTCTGGCATGGGTGCTAATGCTGGTGGTCTTGCTCAAGAATGGCAGCCAGAGGTCCTGCATGGGTGAGCAGCTGGGAGTCCTGTGTCAAAACTGAGTCCTAGAGACCTGTGTGGACACAGAATCTGGGATTCCTGCAAAGGAGCAGCTGTCGGGAGTCCCCTAATAACCAGCAGAGAAAAAGTATCGCCACTACTAGAATCTCAGGTCACAGAACAACACAGAATGCAGTCTCCGTCTAGCCCGTCATCTTGGATCCCATAGTGGTATTTTAAAAAACAAAACAGTAGCATTTTGATGTCTTCAGGGTGAAAGTGTTTATAAAATATCTATTTCTCACAGCATAACCAAACCCTGATTCAGTGCTCAGAGGTGTGCTATTCAGAGACATGGTACTCATCCAGAGCACCAGTGCTCACCTTTAACAGTAGCACTGCCCAGCCCTGCCCAGCCCTCCACAGCCCTACCTCCCATCTCATCCATTGCCCTATGCTGTCTCTCTATAATGCCAGGTGAGCCAACTACTTGGATGTCATTCTTGATTATTTTATCACTGCCAATTTTACAATGCCAACTTCACATTCCAGCCAATAATAATCAGCTGGGTTTCTCACCTTTGTCTATGACACTCTGAAAGGAAGGAACAACACTGTTCACAGGTGAGGGGGTGTGTGGTCTCGCTTGGTGTTTTGGGGGGTGGCGAACATGGTCGGAGATGAAAATGAGTGGATATCGATTCCCTGCTACATGACTAAGATACAATCGAGAACTTTTTTTTTTTTTGGCAAATAAAGAAAGTACTAAACAAGTTCACATCTATTTTATATTTAACCCCTAGGAGTATATCTATAACACTTTTAGCTATCAATGGTCACTGTGAAACATCTACTACTTGGGGAGGGAGAGTTAATGGGTGGTATTCTTTGCGCGGAATTCTCTACTTGATCTAAGATGGGCAGAGGATCAGATGAGCAGCTGGACCCTCAGTACCCACCTCAATACCATGGCCTCAGTCATAAGACCACACCCCTGTCAGTCCCTTTAGGCGTGTTTTTATCAGCCTGGGGATGAGGAATCCTGACCCCACCACTATTATATAAAGCCCTGGACAAAGTCTGACTTGGGGGCAATGTTCAGGATTTCTCTTTTTCTGTTCACAAAGTTCAAGGCTGTGCCATGGGAGAAGGCCCATGGGAAGTTTGAGACCCTTATGCTTCTCGCCCAGCACAACTTTTTGCTGATGTCATGACCTTGGACAACTCACTGTTCCTTCCAACCTGGACAATCTCATCTCAAAAATGGAAATAATGGGGGTAATTATACCTGCCTACCTCATAAGATTGGAAGAATCTTGTGAAGAAATATTATGTAAAAGTCCATGAAGAGGGGCTGTCTCTCAATGGCAGAGTGCTTGCCTACCATGTGCTGCGGGGCACTGGGTTTGATCCTTAGCACTGCATAAAAATAAATAAAATAAAGGCATAAAAACATGCTGCCCATCTACAACTACAAAAAAATTCTTTTAAAACATCCACAAAGAATCATCAGTGCTTTGCAAGGGTAGGACACCCCCATTGTCATTACCTTCACTTCTTCTTGGCTATGGTTAGTGCATCCCAGCAAAATGATCTAAGTCCAAAGCAAATTTCACAACCTTGCACCACTGACATTCTGAGCCTCCCATTGTAAAGGGGTGCTGTCCTGTGTGTAGTAGGATATCTCCGGGCATCCCTGGTCTCTATCAACTGGATGCCTACTCCTTCTCAATTGTAACATATAAAAATGCCTACAGACATTGCCAAATGGGCCCTGGTGGTAAAATCAATTAGAACTTACTGACTCCATTTTTTTTCTTGAGGTTACTGGGGATTGAACCCAGGACCTTGCACATGCTAGGCAACTGCTCTACCACTGAAAATTACAAGCCCAGCCCTCCTGGCCCAGATATGAGATGGAAAGAGGAAGAAACCCTGAAGCTCTTTGGGCAGTGTGGTGACTTCTCTCCTCTGAACATCTGAGCAACATGAACCATGTTGTTGTAATTATTTTACCACAATTGGGTCATTATTTTTACTTTTTTCATAGTCTTACATTGTTTCTCATTGTTTTTACTTGCATATCTTGAGCAGGAGTCAGAAAAGATAGCTGTAACATCCTATTGTTTTATATTGTATCTTTTTGCTCCTTTTTCCAAACACACTTGCTCTTGGACACCATCAGACCAGGTAACTTTTACTCCTGTTGTCTCTCCCAGATCATTCACTGTGTTTTATATCAACTCCCTCTGTCCTTTGTGTGGAGATCACACTACCCTCTTAAACCTCTGGTGATCTGCATGCCATAACCCAGAACTAGCAATCAGAGTATATTGTAGAGCTCTTCCTGGATCTTAGCAATTCCCTGAGCAACTCTAGTATCTACTTACCTGGAAAGGACACAATCCAAACTGTTATCAAAGAAACCCACCTTCCACCTTGATAAGGCCACCAAGAAGGTCACCACCCTTGGGGGTACTAATGGGAGAAATCCAGACCTTATCACCATGAGTCCCTCTCTGATTTTGTGTCCTGCTTCATCCCCTCCCAAAAGATAGGTGCCTGTGGGTATCTAACTAGTTGTGTTCCATCTTGTTCAGATTTCTAAACTTCATGCTAAAGAATCACCTTTACCTTGCAACCATCCTGGCCCAGGCTAAGATGCTAGTTCCATCCCCAGGGATTTTTTGTCATAATCCCTGACCTAGTGCTGGCTCCTAGAACCCCACTATGTGTGGAATCCCATATGCCACCCTTCTCCCCTCCAAGGAAAAATGATAGGACATCTATAGCACTTTAACAAGAATAAATGATTCCAAAAATTCAAGTACCAAGACACAAAATTCCACCCCTCAACACATCATGAGTTAGCTTCCTTTTTCTGTATTCTTATCTAATCATTGTTCATATGTGATCATAGTGTTCATGCTAATTAAGGTATAAATATAATTGTGTCCTGCCTTTTCATGGTTAATGTTATATTGTAAACATATTTCATTTTGCTTTAAAAAGTACTGTTTTAATGAGCACCTAGGTTTCCATGGAGTATTTATAAACTTCTTTACTTAACCATCCTTTTTTTCTTATTGAAATTTAATCCGCAATTGACACCCAACATGCTTCAGAATTCACAACTTTTTTCCCCTAAATTATTTCCTTGGAATAAATTCTTGGAAGTAGGACTCTCAGAGTTCAAGGATATGCATACTTCATGACTTTTATGTAGATTGTCAATCGATTACCCAAAGCGTTGTCCTAAATGACCCTGACATGAACCATGTTGTTGTAATTATTTTACCACAATCAGGTCATCATTTTTACTTTTTTTCATAGTATTACATTGTTTCTCATTGTTTTCACTTGCATATCTTGATTATTGAAGACAAGTATTTTTCCCTATGTGAATGTTGCATTTCTACTGAAGAGTCCATGGAAAGGACAAAGGAAGGGATTCATGCCCCAAGTCTTACTAGAAGACACTCAGAGTCCCACATTAAGTAAAAATGTTCTGTCAGAATCTCTTCTTAGCCTTGTCACTGTCTGTCTATATTTTGTGATTGTTGTTTTGGTCTTTTTCTCATCTTATCCTCCCATGCAATAGCCAAGTTGCTGACATTTCCCTCTTCCCAACAAAGCCTCACATTTATGCTTTTAATCTCTGGAACAACTCAGTTCAGCCCAAGACTTATAAACCCACGTCTAGAAAGGCTCAAATGTTCAATGGCCCTAAAGGTGAAACTTGCAGCAAACATAGAAGGCAGTTAGCAACAGTGTTTTGTGACTCCTGGGTCAAACCCTTCACAACTGGAAGTTATCAGCAGAACTTTTGTACAAACCAAAGATTTAGAAAATTTTCTGCCTCATCATAAACTCCTCACTGAAGAGAATCCATGTATGCCTTGCCATCTTGAACTAAAAAGCCACTTGGAAGAACTGTACCTTGCTTCTGAGAGAGTTGATAAAGTGTAGATATAACAGTAACAACAATTATAATATACTGGCTCATATGCCAAGCACCACTCTAAGTGTTTCACATATATTAACTCATTTAATCCTCCCAAGAATTGGATGAGGTCTTATTGTCTCCACTTGCAGGTAAGGAAATTGAGACACAAAGTTCTCTTGGAGCTCAAGTCTGTCTGTAGCACTCTGATACCTACCATTTGAGTCACTGATAATTCTGTAGCTGACTGGACACTAAGCCCAGCCGGTTGAGGGAGAAGCATGCAGGGACCAAGCAGCTCCTTGAGTTTCTCCGTCTGTCCATCACAGATAGCTCTGTGGCTGGCTCTTCACACCAGGCCATTCAGGAGGGAAGTGTGCTTGTAACCACAGTGGGCTCAGACCTTTTCCATTCTCAGATGCAGGTCTTTAGAAGCACACTAATGTCCTCCTTCTCTTTGTTGGCTAATGTTAAGGTCAGAACAAATGTGGTAGGATAATGGGTCTTAGTCAATACTGCTCAGGAGTCACGTTTTGCTGCTTTTAATGCTTCCTTAAAAATCAATCCCATTGGCATTAATAGAATGCTTTCATTAAAAATATATGAGACATACTGAGTGGCATATGAATGGAAAATAAACATTATGAGATGAAGTCTGTGACGGCGCAGAGTCTACCCTTTAATGGCCTCTGTTTTTATCCAAACTATCAGGCTGTCACTCTGATTACTGCTAAATAATGACAAGTTTACTAGTGCAGAACTGGCAGCATCTGAATGGCAGCACCACACACCAGAATGGACACTAGTCTTAGAGGGATGCCAATGGGAGGAGGTCCCTTCATCTCTCTCAACCTTTTGCTCTCCTTTACGAAATACAGGTGACTAAAATTCCTCTAGCCAGAAAATTTTGGTCCACCCAAAACCAACACAAAGATATCTATAACAGCTTTATTCATAATTGCCCAAACTTGGAAGCAACCAAGATGTCCTTCCACAGGGGACTTACAGGGCAGTGAAACTATTCTGCATGACACTACAGTAGTGGGTACATGTCATTATACATTTATCCAAACCCATCAAATGTGCAGCACCAAGAGCGAACCCTAATGTCAACTGTGGATTTTGGGTAATCACCACAGGTCAGCATGGGTTCATCACTTGTAACGAATGGACCTCTGCGGCATGAGATGTTAACAGATACTGGTGGAGGCCATGAATGTATGGGGCAAGGAGTATATGGAATATCTCTGTACCTTTCCCCATATTGGCCATTTTAGTCATGAAGCTAAAACTGCTTTAAGTTTTGTTTCCTAAAACAAAATCAGATAATAGCATAGATAATAGCATAGATACCTAAATCTTGTTTTCAACCCTCAAAGACTCAGGGAATTTTGCATATCATATTCTTATGTAAGTCTCAGTTATTTTGACATCCAAGTGTGGATTACAATTATGGGGTTGATAAAGGGTGTCAGGTAGGATAGATAAAGACAGTTTTCCAACCAGGGCATGCTACACATGCATGCTACATATGCACCTGCCTCTCAGTAACTTTATAAATTGGAAATAACAAGTTAGAAAAGAATGGAGATCATTTCTATTCTCATGTTGTATCTTTTTTTTTTCTTAACATTCCAAAGGTGGAGTGCTGGTCCTACAAATTATCCTTCCTTCCTTTAGTGAGGGACTCCAAAGCCTACTATTTGTTTCCAAGGTGATAAAGAAAAGAAACCACGTCAAGAATGTTCAGTCAGCACTGGTCAAATACTTTAAATGATAAACTACCCTGTGAGCATATCACATGAGTTCTGATGGCTTGTATCTAAAAAAAAAAGAACCATTCAAATGAGATTGGGCCATATAATTTCAGGTCCCCCAAAAAGTAGACACTTACTGGGAATGTTAGGGAGGAGTAACACCATCACACAAAGCGAGATTGAAGAGGGTAATCTTCAAACTGTCGTGCAGTTTCACAAAATCTCTGCCTACTCTTCAGGGGGCAGATTTCCAGAAGGGCAGAAATGACATGGCTATACTACCCATGCAAGTTTTGTCATTGGATGAGGACTGTCCAGGAAGAGTGTAGAATCCACTAGATTGTTTCAGTGGATCCTAAAGCAAGGTGGCCATTTTGGGTGGAGCAAGATGATGTAACAGAGAAGAAGCAAGAGAAGATGTCGGTGAGAGACTACATTATGTAGGGTCCTTTAGACATTGTAAAGTTCAGCTTTACTTTGATAGAGATAGGATCTATTTGTGGGTTTTGAATGTAGCAAGGATATGACCCTTTTTTATGTGCAAAGAATTAATGTAACTGCTGTGTGGCACCATGGTGGATAAGGTTAAAGCAGGAAAACCTGGGGAAGATGAAATTGCAGTATTCCAAGTAATAAATAATGGTTATTTGGACCACAGCCTTGACTGAGCAGGTGGTAAGACGTAAAATTCTGGAAATATTTTATAGGTCACCTAAAAGGAATGTTTTGCATTTGGATCATGTATATATTTCTGTTAAATTTTATTTTATTTTGTTTTTCTTAACAAGAGGTTTTTGAGAAAAAAATGTCTATGTATTTTTTCAATTTTTATTGCTATGTTTTAGACTTTAGTCTTTATTCACCTTTTTAGAGGCATTTTTAGGGAACTCAATTCTGATTTGAAAAGAGTTTTTTAAAAACACTTGCTTCTTTGGCTTGCTGCACAAATCATTATTCTAGGAATTCTTTGAATTACTTGATCAGCTTATATTATTTTTTATGTCTTTTATTATCCTTTTCCTTGACTTTTCCCTCACTTTGCTAGAACATAGTCTTGGACAATTTCTTCAACAATGGTTCACAGGAGATAGAATCTCCCACTATTTAAAAACCTTAAATTACTTTCATTCTACCTTTTCTCTTGCTTATAGTTTGGCTGCATATAAAATTCAAAGATCAAAATAATTTTCCTCAGAAAATTCACAATTTAGTTCTGTTACCTTCTAAGTTCAACTTCCATTTGTGGAAAATATGATTCTATGCTTGTTCTTGCACGTGATCCAATGTTGACTCTTGAAAGATTTTCAATTATTTCTTTATACATAATATCCTGAAATTTCACATTCTTGTTCAAAGGTGTAGATTTCATTGTTGTTATTTTTGCTGGGAATGAAGGGGTTCTCTGTATTTGAAAAATCCTGTCTTTTTCTCAGAGTAAATGATGTTTCTTGCTTTGAATACTATTGATTAGTTATGAAAGATGTAACACCTTTCTGTGATGTTTATGTTATTGATGGATCACTCTCTCCTAACTCTTTCTTACCTTTTACTCATACATGTCAGCTTGTATTGTTTTTTTTTTTTTTATTTGGACCATGCAGCTATTTAATTTTCACATATCTGTGTTTTCTCCCCAATTAGGTTGCAAGCACTTTGAAAACAGGCAATAAGTCATAGGAGAAATATATCATCCTCCTAAAACCATGTTGGGCAAATGGTTCATTTAAAGAATTTAAATTTTTTTTAGTTGTATATGGACATAATACCTTTATTTTATTTATCTATTTTTTTATGTGGTGCTCAGGATCAACCACTGAGCTACAATCCCAGCCCATCTAAAGTATTTTAATGAAGTACATTTTCTAGTTCCAGCTCATTGGCATGAGAAAATTTAACTCATACTATGGGGAGGACTTAGAGCATTTCAATGACACTGAAAGTTAAGAAGAGAACAGGGAAAAGAAGACTGACAATTGAAAAGGGAGAATCAGGACAGATCCCTGTGCAGAGAACAAGGAACGAGAACACTTCAGAATTGAAGACAAGGGTGAAAAAGCGTGCTGTAGCTTCATGTAGCATTCAGTGTAGATGGAAGTGAAGTTGCTTACAGTAGCAGAACTAAACTCCTGTGTATCACCGCACCCCACCTTTCTTTTGTGCACATACTCCAAGCATCCTTCATATTCAATGATAACTTCTATACTCAGTTCTAGGTTTTAAAAAAATGAACAAACAGAATGGTTACTATCTTTAAAGAAAGTTAATGACTGGGAGGTGACCTGGGGTAGGGAGTATTTTCAAGTAGCTGGTAATGTTCCTTCTTATGATCTGAGGACACCGATATGTTTTTGTTGGGAAATTTATGAAGATTAAACCATATGACTTGTGTACTTTTCTCAGTGAGTAAACAAAAGTGTACATTAAAAATAATTAAGGACAATCCCTGCTCTCAAGGAGTTCTTTATATAATGAGATGAGGAAGGGGGATTTTCCTGTTAGTGTTCTGTTTTGAGCACTCAGAAAGTCACACAGCTGGAAGAGAGGAGGACAGAAAAGAGAATATTCGCCTTTCCAGCGCTCAGCAAAATATGCATCCCATGTGTAGGCAGGGCTCCGAGTGAATTTTGTGGACTCTGTCCCTTATTCTTCACAAGCTTTCCCTTGAGGGAAAATTTTCATCACTATGACACAGTAAGTTCTTTTGCACTCTGATATTCCCCCAAGTTGGATTCCATACTGGGAATATTCATCAGCTGCAATGGAGATTATGGTAGATGCTGCTAAGGGTCAGACCAACTGGCTGGTCCCTCTTTGACCTTCTGGGATGTCTGCTCATCATTGATAGTGACTACATTTAATTAAGTATTTACTATGTACCAGCACTGGGTTTAGGTCTTTGCCAAATAAGTTCATTTAGCCCTCATTGCAACTCACTGGGGTAGGAATTATTGTGACTTACACTTTGCAAGTTAGGA
Organism: Marmota marmota marmota; assembly: GCF_001458135.2. Lineage (NCBI taxonomy): Eukaryota > Metazoa > Chordata > Mammalia > Rodentia > Sciuridae > Marmota > Marmota marmota. The sequence continues at coordinate 1,706,100 of NW_026000196.1, forward strand.
AACTAAATGTCACATGGCTACTAAGTGGCAAACCCAGGACACAGATCTGGAACAAGCTGACCTCAGAACCCATGTACTTAACCTCCAAGCTGGATTTCTTCTTCATGAGGAAAAGCAGTTGGGTTTACTATTGTTACATAACAGGTCTGATCCTGCAAGAGAGTCAGCAAAGAGCTCTGTGAAGGGGTTTGCCCATTTGGAAAAGTTTTAGTATACAAGTTGTTCCATAGTGGCTCATCGAGTTATTAAATAATTTCTCTTCATGTTACTGTGGGCCCCAGCCAGGAAAGCCCAAGCCCCCTGACCATCCTGGAAGCAGTAAGTCCAGGCTGCTAGCATTCAGTGTCCTTCCAATCACTGAGGCCACTCAGCCCATGGAGAGCTCATTTACTGGAGCTCACTGAGTACTACACAAACATCATCCGGGGAGATTAATTGGCTGTTAAAATCTGATTGCTTTGAGGTCTCTTGTTGATAATTTGAAGGGGAAATGCAGTCAGTAGGCTGCTCCATCTGCAGCTTCTGTAGCAGTTCAGGCTGGGGACAGGGGTGCTTGTGCATAACCTAATGACCTGAAAGTGGTCATTAGCTGCATCAATTATAGACTGTGTTTTCCCAAAGCCCACCTTGATTCCAGGTTTTCCAAAGCTGTAATCAATCCAAATTAAACTGTTTGAGACATTCAATAGAACAACTGGCTGTCAACTATTTTCTCTTTGGCAACTTCCAAAGCTTAATCCTCTGGACACCAAAGGCAATTTTTAAAATTTTAGTATTTGTGATACTTCCTGTCACCTTATAGGTTAAGTTTGCAAGTTCAGCATCCAAAATGCTGTTTGTTTGTTTGTTTATTAAATTCTAAAAGCATCTATTAAGGAGCCACTGATGAGCCAGGTTTATAAGAGAAACAGCCCTCACTATCCGTTGTACCTAAGAGTTTGCAATCTAGGGAAATGAGCAGATTACAGAATAAGGAGAATACAATGAGATATGTGTTAGAACAGGTATGTGCACAGTAATGAGGTACCTCAAAAACATCTTACTGTTCCTAAGGTGTGGAGGTGTCAAGAAAGGATTTGAAGAGTGGATAGCATTTGAGCTGAAGAGAAAAAAAAATACATGGAATTCAAACAGGATGTTCCCAGAATCTGAGCAGTTTGACATGTCTGGGACTTAGGCTGTCTGGGTGAGAAGCTGAACAGAAGGTTTGCTGGTACTATGAGGAGCTTGACTTTATGCTGTAGTTAGCAGAGAACTTGTGGCAGGACTTTGGTGGTCAAGTTGTCATGGAAACCAATGGATTTCTTTCATTTTTGCCAAAGAAAGTCTTCTAGCTTACTGGAGATGAATGTGTTCTTTTCTATAATATTAGAATTCTATACTTTAATGACAAAATTAAACAGAGAGTTAGAAATATGTGTGAGAAACTCAGGGAATGATTAGGTTTAGAGATATAGATTTTGGAGTCCTCTAAATGTTTCTATTTTTTAATCAAGGCTGTTGGAGTGAATAAGTTCACCCAAACAGAATTTATTTAAAAAAAAAAACTAAGAGAGTAGAGGAAGCTTGAAAAACAACAAAAATAAAAAATACCTAATGATGGCCATATCAGAACATAGGAAAATGTCATATAAAAATTATGAAACTTTGTTAATGGGTAAAAAATCAAATGTAAAATATCAATTCCCTGCAAATAAAACTGTACAATTCAGGTTATTTTAACAAAATTCCATATGGAATTGACTTGAAATTTGATAAAAAGTAGTTGTAAAGATTATCTCGAACTGTGGTTATTAAAATGTGATATGAAACCCCTGAATGTACCCAACACCTTTCCAGAGAGGTTCTTCCAGGTCACAGTTATTTTCATTAAAGTAAGATGCTGTTTATTATTTTCATTTTTAGTCTCTCCCAGGTGAACAATGTAGTTTTCCAAAAGCTATGATTTGGAATGGTGTCATCATCTGACAGCTAATAGGTTGTAGATCTGTGGATTTGTGTGCCTTTCAAAATAGCCAAAGGTAGTAAGTAGAGAACTAATGTATACATTCTGACTAACTCAGTTTGTTTCCTGTACTTTTACTGTGTTCTGCTGTGATCTTATTATTTCCTATGTACTATTCGTCTGCAATGACATCTATCATCCTATACATCATTACTTAAAAATATCAAAGTTTTCCTTGTTCCTATGCAAAAACAAATGAGAAAAAAACTAACCAGATTTTGTAATAATACTTCACATTTTTTGGAAAAAAATTCTAAATTCTTTCATTTTACCTAAAATTCATTTAAATTTTTTTTCACAGTGAGAAGTTGTTATCTTTAGTAACTCAACAGTAAATCAAGCATATATGATATTGACCTCCTTCTTTGTTTAATACTTGTTGATGATGCATTATAGCTATACATAATAGTACCATTTATTTTGGTACTATTATAGGTATGTAATATAATTTGATTCATTTCAATCCTCACTACTTCCATTTTCCCTTTCTTTCTCTTCCTTACTGCTCCTATTCCTCTCCTAGATTGGTCTTCCTCTATTTATATACTTGATTTTTTTATTGGCATATTATAGATATGCATAAAAGTGGGAATCATGGTGATATAGTCATACATGCACGTAGCATGATTTGGTCAATTTCATTCTGTAGTTTTTTCCTTTCCCATTCTTTCTCCCTTTCTCTGATCCCCTTCCTGTAGTCCACTCTTCTCCTTTCTGTTTTCATGGGATCCCATTTTTAATTTTTTTTATTATTTATCTCTAACTTCTGTATATGAGAGAAAATATTTAACCCTTGACTTTCTGAGTCTGGCTTATTTCACTTAGCACAATGTTCTCCAGTTCTAACCATTTACCAGCAAATGACATAATTTTATTATTGTTTAAGGCTGAGTATTGTCTGTTTATGGGCACCTAGGCTGATTTCATAATTTGATTATTGTGATTTGTACTAGTATAAACATTGGTATGCCTGCATCATTACAGTGTACTGATTTTGAACATTTTATTCAAAATTAAAATAAAAATTGCTTACGACTTAGTTTTATTATATTTATGGATGGTTCATTGGCTTAAAGGAGACTAGAAGACCAATTTTCTCAACCCCCAGGTGCATCATCTAAGTTTAAGGACGCTGATGAAAAACTAAAGAGACATATCAGAGAAACTGCTGACTCGTGATAAGGAGGAGTCTATGACAAAGAACCTGGGGAAAACTATAAGTAAGAAACAGTATGACAAACATTCTTCTTCCTTGGTTTTATAGATTTTAATAATTTACACTTTTGTGTTTATGTAACAATGTATTTTCAAGTAATATTTGGTGCCTGTTAAGTTGCTGCATCATTTGGAAACCAAATGTTTAAAGAAAACAGAAGTTGAATATGTAAGTAGGCATGATGAGCTTTTTGAGAGCCAAAAATTGTGTTTTACAGCTTTTCAAAGTAAAACAATAAAGCCTCTGAAGCATCTTACAGGGTAAATTATCACTTTGCATTGGCTGAAGAAGTGCACAAAGTAATGGAGAGAATAATAAACCCTCACACATTGGCATTGCTGAGTGCTACTGAATGTTTTTATTTTTATTTTTTTGAAATTATCATGGTGTTGCTGTTTTCGGATGAAATCTGTGATGACACAAATGACACAATTGGATGTGACTTAAAATTTTTTAAATAATGAAATATGTCAACATTCAGAAAACCTGCATAACACAGTGAATTAATATTTTCCAAATCACTAACACACAACATTATAAAACTGTGGATAAAAGACTCATTCAAAGGATGAGGTCAGATATTAGTGTAAAGAGTACAAACTTGATTGATAGTGATTTCAGATGCCACATTGCAAATAGCCTTTACGATGCCACCACTTATTGACTTTTGGTTTAGTATCAAAGAAGAATGTCCATATTTCCTGTAAAACCTGTAAACATACATATCCCTTTACAACTCACTTATTCAGCATGAAGTTAGATTTTCTTCATATGATTTAACCAAAACCACATATGGCATTATGTAATGATTCAAATAATAAGTGATAAATCAGATGTAAAAATTAAGCAATCTTTTAATATAAAGCCAGACCTGAACGGGATTTCCAAAACTGTAAAACAATATCTCTCTCCTTAACACTACTGTGCTTTCGAAATTGTAGCCTTTATTCTAAAATTATGTTATTTATATTAACATATGGTGATTATATTGGACTTATTTTAAATTATTGAATAAATAAGAATTTTAAATTGTTCTGTTTTAATTCCAAAAGGGAAATATCAATAGGTAAAAGACAGAGAAACAGAAATTCTTTGAAGTCCTCAGAAGTGTTTAAAGGTGTAGAAGTCCTGAAATGAAACATTTTGAGAACCATTAATCTGAAAGAACAAATGTATGAGAATATTCAAAAAATTTTTTGAGAAGGAATAAGAAAAATAATTTTTTTCTCAGTTTTAAACCACATTATAATATAATACAACCATGTGATGTGACAACAGAAAAAACATGGTCCAGAATATCTGTAAACATCCAGGAACTAAAAAAAATAACATTTTAAATGGGGAAGGCAGATTATTTAATAAATGGAAGATATAATGTTATATTTCTACCTGATTCCATTTCAGAATATGCTTCTTTTCTACCTTTCCCTTTGTGCCAAAATAATTTAGAGATATCCCAAATGTTTAACTGTATTTTAAAAATTAAAATAATGAATAACAACATAGGTATTTTTCATAATCTGTAATAACCCTGCCTCCAAAATACATATAGTGGAAGAACAGTAAGTATGATAATTTGGAAATTAAAAATTTTTTACAATTAAAAAATTTATTAAAAAGTAATAAGGCAAAATATAGGGAAAGTATTTGTAATATATTTTAGAAAGGGCTAATAAGCTTAAACCCTAAGGAGTTCTCATTAATTAATAGGCAAAAAGATAATCACTCCAAGGGAATAAAGTAATGATTCAAATAATAAGTTATTCAAAGATCTAAGAATCACATTAAGTTTCTTCTTACTAGAATCAAAGAAACAGAACATTTAAAATAAGTGTCACTTTGTATTGATTTTATTAATTAAAATATACAAAGACTATATTTTAAAATGTTTTACCCAATATTGTTTTCATTAGGAAAAAATAAACCAACCTATTAATTAGTCATCAATAAGAAATTATTTCAATAAAACATGGTGTGACCTTACTAAAGAATACTATACAGTGGCTGAAAACAATAACAGTCTCCATGGCAACGTGCCCATGACAAACTAGTAGCTGCAAACATTACACTATATATTGTTATGTAAAGTATGGACCATATGTGGAAGGCATTACTAGCACTTCCAATGTGCAGTCCTCGCCCTCTTCTAAGCATGGGGAAAACCATCTTTTTCAGTTTCATTGAAGTTGGGTGGGATCATGGGACTAGTTCTGGCCAGTGAAGTAAGCCCAGAAGTGACTTGTGTCATTTCTGGGCTGATGCCGAATTCTCTAATCTTTCTTCCCCTCCTGCAGCAACCAGGAAGACCACGTGATCCAGATGGCACAGTCACAAGAGAGCGAGTCTGCTCACTTGGCTCGTGCATAGCGGTGTAGAGCAGAGGCCCTGCCAACCTGTGCTGGAAAAATATCATGAACTAGGAATAAATCTTTGTTTTATTAAGCCACTGAGAATCCAGAGTTAATTTACTGCTGCAGTAAAACTTAGTTAACATGAACAATACACAATTTTTTAAATATAATTACAGCAAATGGAGTGTGCACACGTGTGTGTACTTGCATGTGTGTGTGTCTGTGTGGTCTTAGCAAAAAATATCTGTAAAATTATATTCCAAACTATAAATTATGACTTTCTCTGGATGATGGATATTCATAATTTTAATTATATTCTCTTTTCTTTTTCCTGAACTTTCTGCAATAAACACATATTACTTTCACAATCAAAAACATGGAAGCTATTTCCATTTTGGAAAATAAAAAGCACACTGATAATATCTCAGGGGAATTATCTCAGTCGTTTTAGGGCTTATGTCTACACTCATTCAGCTGTTATTTGGGAAAGATTATCATCTTCTAAATATGCTTTTCTCAATAAACAAGCATATCATGTTTGAATAGGAATGTGTTTTCCTTTTGGACTAGAACTGAGAAGGGCTAGCAATGAGAAGGAATATGATTGCCAAAGTGGGTGGATGTGATATCAGGCAGGCTAAGAACAATAGTCTACAAAAGTAAAGAACTTAGACAGGAGGAACAGAAGAGACAGAATGAAACCGTGGGGCCGACTGACCCAATGTTTCTTAACTAATCTCCACCATACCAGGTAAGGAGCTATAGTGACCACCAGTAAAGCAACAGTATTGTCAAAGTCCATGAAACCAGCCCCATAAATTAGAGTTGTGTTCCTTCATACAATATTAATTATTTTATGACAGTTTGTTTGGGTGTGGTGCTGGGGATTAGAACCCAGGGTCTTATGTATGCAAGGCAAGCACTCTACCAACTGAGCTGCATCCCCAGCCTGTGACAGAGTTTTTTAATAGTTATATTTTCTACAAGATAGGAAATCAAAGTGGAGACTTGGATGCCATTTAAGAAAGACTCCATCCACAAGCTCCAGCACCGCCATTTGCTCAGGGATTCTCAAGGCAGGAAGAGTTGAGGAAGTTTGACATGGTATAATAAAGACTAGATGGCATTCCAAGGCATTGCATGAAGACGTAGTCTAGAGGAAAGGTTGTGAGATGTGAATGAGTCTTGGTGCCATTTGTTTTTGTTGTTGTTTTTTACTCTTCCCCATGGACTAGTAATTTCAAATTTCTGGAATCTTTAGAATTTTCCAAACTGTTAATTGTCCATACTAACTTCTGTTTTCTTATAGTAATCAGTTAATATCTAAAAGACAGTGTCAAGGGGGTAAGGGCCAAGGTTCTGAACTGTCCCACCCCTTGTACTTGTCTTGATGATGTTGGAGAGAGAATGCTGAAAACCACATTTCAGCTCTGCCAATTGCTACCTTTTAGGTCTGGCAACAGAAAAAAATGGGAAGAGGGTTGGCAGATAAAATACAGGGCACTCAAATACATCTGAGTTTTTAGGTCAAAAACAGATACAATTTTACTCTAAGTAGGTCCCCATGTTGCTTGGAACACATTATTACTCAAAATTCATCTGCTGTTCATCTGAAATTTAAATTTAGCTGGGCATCCTGTATTTTTATTTACTAAATCTGGAAACCCTAAGAGAGAAAAGGGGTGACTGTGGCACACAGACTTCCTTCTTCACCCCAGCAGTCACAGTTTGTTCCAGTAGAAACAACTGTAACCAGGGTACAGTTTGCAGACCCAGCCTCATTTCACATCTCGGGAAAACCAGCACCAGATGGCCAGTGTCCCCTTCTTAAAAGTGTGGGTCCCAGTATCCAGGTCTCTCCTCCAAGTTCAGAGACAGTGGTCCCCCCTAAGTAGTGCCTTCTTCACACCAGTCTGAGCTTTGATTCAGAGATAATTCCACTTTCTTCCCCCTGGTCTCCTAGCCTTGGGGATGGTAGCTGCTTCACACAGTTGCTACTTCTCAAAACACTAAAAATATAAGTTTTTTCTTTTGGCAGTTTTAGTTCCTTAGCAACTAATGAACAATTACATTAATGTTTCTTTTTTTCTGTTAAAATACCTGATGTGGTTCCTGTCTTTGGCCTGGACTTGCCTAATACAACTTTATGTAGATAATTCTGGGGACAAGCATGGAAAGAACTAAATGAAAAATGAGTGGTGATACGGTTATAAAGCAGAGAAAAGAAGCAGAATGGGTGTGTGGATGCTATGTAGGGTACAAGAAAGGATGCAAAGGAAATGACTTTGGAAGAGACGAGCTCTAAGAGTTGTCATGCAGAATGTCATAGAGGATCCTGTAAAGAGGGCAAGAATGAATGAGCTCCAGGGACCAGTATCCAAGTAAAGAATAGTTGATGCTAGAACATGGCACTGATGCAAACAGAGTACTTGACCTGAGCAAATCACAAGAATGAGTGAGAAACACAAAGATGGTTCTTGGGGTTGTGGTCTACATGTAGCACTGGAGAGTAAGCTCTTCCCCTTTCCCGCAGAAGCCAGGGAAGTTAGGAGGAGCAAGGTTCTCGTCTAAGTCACCCAGAGCCAGCACTCAGTAGAAGGTGTAAACTCAATAAGGAAAGCATTCAACGTGTTTAGAATTCCCAACTTCAGGTCCCAGGAAGAAGAGCAGGTGTAACTGGGGCCTCAGAGAAGGCTGAAGAGAGCAGACAAGGCACATGAAGGGCAAGCAGTGGAAGGGAAGGAGCATCTGGAAGGCATGTGGTAGGACCAACATCCAAGGGTCACTGACTTCCAGCTTAGAATGTCTGTGGGGTCTGGAGCAGAAGTGTTGCTGCGGATCCCTTCTCTGGTCTTTCAAAACTCCTCTATAGAAATATAAAGTGGCAAAAGGAAAACCACTCCTCCCTTATTGTGCAGCCCCTAAGAGTGACTAAAGATAATTGCCTCTAGCTTTGGAGAAGTGGTCATCAGCTCTGCGGCAGGCAGAAGGTAGCAACTTTCCAAAGGGGCTGTATTGGTTTCCTATCACTTCTGTAACAAATGACTCTGTGTTTTAAAACAGCACACATTTGTGGTCACGTAATTCTAGAGGTCAGAAGTCCAATATGGGTCTCAATGGGCTAAAATCAGAGTGTCAGCAGGGCTGCCTTCCCTCTAGGGCATCTGGGAGACAAGCTGCTTTCTTGCTTTCCCAGCATCCAGAAGCCACCCAAATTCCTTGGTTCTGACCTGCGTCATTCTGATCTCTGCTTTCATCATCACAGACTGTCAAGAAGACTTGAGTCTTCTCAGATCCTCCTAACATCCCTGTTGCACTTTTCAGGGCTTTTATCATCTTGGCACTGCCAAATAACACAGGACAATCTTCTCTCAATAGTTATAACCTTAATCATATCTCTTAAGTGAAGTCTGTTTTGCAATATAAGGTAACGTAATCACAGATTCCAGGAATTAGGATGTGAATATTTTTGTAATAGGCAGACATTATTCTGCCTATTATAAAGAACCATGAGAGACTTTCAGAAGTTGAAATGGCTCGCCTGCTTGTATTCCCTAAGGTGGACCCTCTGGGGCTCTAGCAAGACTGACATTGAGGAGTGTGGAGAAGCTGGCTCTGGTGCTCCGTTGCCACATGCTCAGGACAAATGGTATAAACAAGAGTAAGGGTGCATCTGTCCCAATCTAACACATTTCCATTCCCCATTGCACTGGAAAAGTTCTTTATTAGCCGTTTACCCTGGGGACCCAAAGTAAGCAGCAAATGGCAGGCAAGGTGAGAAGAGGCAGGAATAGAGAAGGTGTGGACAGGAGTGCTGGAGAAAGAAACAATTCTAGCATTTGGGTTGTGCCCTAGGGGTATTGCTGCTGCCAGAGACCTAACCAGATCTCTTGCCCAAGGACAGATGTCCTTCCTTAGAGAGCCAGCCAGAATAGAAGCCAACTGGCAATACGGTACCCTCAGACGTTTTATTATTTGTAGCTTAGCAGCCAGGACTTCTGTCCCAGAACACCTGCCAAGTTGGCCAACAAAAGAGGTTTCCTGAATATGCTAGGCCAGAAAAAGCAGTGTCCATTTGTTCACATGACCCTTTGTCTTAACAGGCATATGAAGCACGAGAAGTCAATTATCCAAACTCTAATTTCCCAACTGGAATAATAAAGGAACTGAAAAGGTAGTTATCAGCTCCCGTGAAACATCTGGGAGAGAGGGCTGGAAGACAAGCTCCTTTCCAGACCCGACATGAATCAACCAACATTCATGTCTTCCAAAGCATGCCCATTTCATCCATAGTGAGCCTTCCAGGCATGCGGCTCAACAGGCATGCAGACAGTTGTATTTAAAAAAAGCACAAAAACAAAACAAAACAAAACAAAAAAACGAACATAAAACTGCAAACTTGTCACCTTCTTTATCAACACTTCCTGATAAGCATATTTTTTTTTCATTCATAGCACATCTTCAAACACTTTTTAACCTGATCTGTTGATTCCACTCTCTTATTCCCTGAATGAAGAAGCAGTCTAAGGGTTGAAGCAACTCAACAAAATGTACTGAACTTTATAAATTGACCACTGTGTGGTTGTCTTTGGGAGCACTGCACAGATGAACAAGGAGCAGCTCCTGTCTTCACAGGACTTACAGCAAAGGAGGACTGGAAAAATCAAAGTATGATGTGCCACAAATGGTGAACAGATTGAAGTCCAGTTTGGAGGAAATAGAGCTTTTGGACGGGAGGAAAGAGATTGCTTCCTAGAGAATATAGAGTCTGTGCTAAACTCAGAAAGAAGCAGAAGGGAAGTGGAAGGGAGAGTGAAGGGTACATGCAGAGGAACAAGGTTTTGTTTAGGGAGCAATGAGTCTCCATCTGGGTTGCAATATCCAGGGCATAAAGGGTAGTAAATCAAAGAAAGGAATGAATTACATTTAGTGTTGTAGTTTGAATCATAAATATCACACAGAGTTTCATATGTTGAAGGCTTCTTCCCAGTATGGCATTACTGGGAAGCTTTAGGAGGCAGGACCTAGCGGGAGGTCTTTAGGTCATTGCGGGTATGCCCCCAAAAATGTAGACTATGGGATCCCAGCCCCTTCCTCTTTCTCTTTTTCACTTTCTGACCATGAGGTAAATGGTTTTGCTCTGCCATGCACTTCCACCATGAGGTGCTGCCATACCCTAATCCCAAAAGCAACAGGGAAAACCAACAATGAACTGGAGCCTCTAAAACCAAATAAACCAAAAATAAATAAATAAATAAATAAAATTAACATTGCCTCTTTACAAGTTGATTATCTTAGGTATTTTATTATAGTAATGGAAAGCTAACCCAAGAATTCTTGCTCCTGGGTACCTATAATCTTAAATGCACATGCATGAAAACAAAGCTATAAAGTTCAGTATGAAAAAGTGAATTGTGGAAATTGAGTGGATGAGTAGCCCAAAGACCAGGAGGTAACCAAGACAGTGGAGGGGTTGAGAAAGAAAGGTGTCTGGATCTGGGTTTTGAGGGAGGTGTGAGGCTTGTCTTATTTATGTGCAAGCTGGCAGTCAGTCCAACTTCCTGGAGGGTACCATAATTCATGAATGGGAAGTGGTTCTCTTCACAAAGAAATCTGAGGGCTCCTTTTATGAAGTTCACCCAAGTAACTTGGACCCACAAGAAGGACTCCTAAATGTCCAAACCCTTTGTCTGATAGACTTGTAGCAGATGTTGTGCTTGTTTTTGCTCCATACTTATTCCAACCCCCTTTAGTAGGCCTTTCTGGACTTCAGAGACTTGAAAGCTAAAGCCAATCTCCATGTGTTCTTCAGCCAGGTTTCCACATGTTATTTCCCCCAAGCAAATATATACTAGGATGAAATCTGACCTACAAACCAAGTTAGGTAAGAGAGGCCTGGAAGGTGAGTGGGCAGAGGGACCAGGATGGCATACATTCTGCTGATGCAGATTGTAACTGCAACATCCTGCAGAAGGAAGTCCAGTGATGGCCTTCAGTAATGGCAGAGACAGCCACTCCCTTGGCAGCCCAGCTCTGCAGTGTGGCTTTAGGAGTTTTTGCTGGACACTCAGTCTGGAGTCTGTTCCTTAAGCTTTTCCAATTTTCAGTAAGCCATTTACTACCCAGAAGTGTAACCCTTTCTGCTTAAATTAGCTAGAGTCAATTCTGTTTCCTGTAACTGAACCCTGACTCATATAGGAGCTAGGAATGTCTGCTATTAGCAAAAGGACATGTTAAATGGTGTCCTTGAAATCTCAGAACAAAGGTGGAATGGGAGGTCAGTGGCCCCCAAATGTCTGTACCCGAATCCTCAGAACCTCCGAATATATTGCATTACATGATAAAAGGGACTTTCCAGATGTGATTAAAGACCTGAAAATGGGAATGGTATCCTGCATTTTCCACATAGGTACATGATGTAATCACAAGATTCCTGTAAGAAGGACTTAAAAGTACCAGTGTCAGAAGGCTGAGAAGCAAAGGTCAGAGCAGGGCAGGGCTGTGTCTTGAGAGGCAGAGCATTCCAGAGGGGAGAGGCAAAAAGTGTTTTCTCCTTTGGAGCCTCCAGAAGGTACATGGTCGTGCCAACAACTTCATCTGAGCCCCTGTTATGGTTTGGATCTGAAATGCCCCCAAAGGCCATGTGCTAAAGTCTTAGTCACCAGACTGTGGTCTTATTGGGAGATGGTAGAAACTTGAGGAGGTGGCATCTGACGGAGGAGGTGGGTCAATGGGGGCATGCCCTGGAAGGAGACATTTGTCCCAGGTGGGTCTGTTTGACTCTGTCCCTTTCTCCTTAGCAGCTGCCATGAGGTGAGCAACTCTGCCCTAACACAGGCTCCCTGCAATGATGTTCTGCCTAGCCAAAGGCCCAAAGCTATGGGGCCAAGTATCCAAGGGCCAAAACCTTTGAAACCAGGAGCCAAAAATATATCTCTCCTCCTTTAAGATGGTCTTCTGAGGAATTTTGTCACAGTGACAGAAAACTGACTATCATAGTCCCATAAGGTTCATATCAGACTTCTTACCTCCAGAACCATAAGGTAAAACTCATTTGCATTGTACTAAACCTCTAAATCTGTGGTAATGTGTTACAGTGCTGAACAGAAAGTAAAAAAGATGGCAACAGGAATCTACCCTATGGCTGCAGAAAAAGCCACCATATCCCTGTGTATTAGTTTCATAGGGTTGCCATAACAAATTATCACAAACCGGATGGCTTTAAATAGCTAAGATGTATTCTCTCACAATTCTGGAGGGGAAGTCAGAAATGCGGGTATTGGGCAGGGCAGCTCCCTCCAGAGTCTCTAGGGAAGAATCTGCTCATTGGCTCATCAGCCTCTGGTGGCCTCTGGCATTCCTTGGCTTATGGCAGGATCACTCCAACATCTGTCTCCGTGGAAACATTACAGCCTCCCCTTCTGTGTGCATGTCTTAAAACTTCCTCTACTCCTCCCATGTGAGAGGATAATTCACAAGGATACATGAATTGCATTTATGGGCCCCCAGATGATTCAGGATAAGCCATTCATTTAATCACAGCTCTTGCCACCTAAGGTAATATTCACAGGTTCCAGGAGGTAAGGTGTGAACCTACCTTCTGGGGGTCCATGACTTACCTTGGCACAGGCAGGATCCTGGGATGTAGGATAGTGTGGCCAGGTGACATTGTGTTGGAGGGAGGCCCTGAAAAGCATGGCTCTGAGAGCTCCTTCCAAGACAGCCCAGTTTTCACAGAATCACCGGGAGCTTGTTAAGTAAATTAGATGGAGAGAAGGCCCTAAGCTGACAACATGAGTTAGGCCTCATAAGTGACCTCATCCTTGCTTGATGTGCAAGCATAAGCAGAACTTAACTGGAGCTATTACTTACAAAAACCTATAACAAAGAAAAACAGAATTTAAGTTTAACCAATTTGAGTGGCCAACAAATTTAAAAATCCCATAACCAGTGGCCTTCCAATGGGATAGACCATCTAGAGCAACCGTATAATTGCGACCAATTAATTTCTCTATTTTGCTTCTCTATGTTCCCAGTAAATACTTGCCTCTGCCATTTTGTCATGGGGACACAGAATCTATTTCAGCCTGGTGCTCTCCAACTCATGAATTGCTTCTTACTCAAATAAACTCTTTACATGTTATTGTGCCTCAGTTTGATTTTTAACAAGCTCTGCTCACTGCCCTCCAGCCCATGTCCTGGTGGAAAAGAACAGCAGGTGGAAGGAGGGCTTATTAGAAGGAAAACAGCATTTTGGAACAAGGTCAGTAGGAAACCTCTGCTACATCTGCTGCTTAGACCCTGAGGAAACCCTTCCACCAATACTCAGGGCTTCTTGGGATTCAGCAGAGACCCACCTTGGGACATTTAGGAAATCCTTAGGTGAAATAGTTAACAACCCCAACAACCAGGATGAGAGTGAATATATGACATTTTCTTGTTTGAAACCAAATTCTGATAGAATAAAAAATGGTCTGACAGATCAGCAGATGATGCCAGGGGCAGAAAGGAGGGGAGAATGGGAAACAACTGCTTAATGGATACAGGGTTTCCTTTTGGGATGGTGAAAATGTTCTGGAATTAGATCATGGTGATGTTTGCATAGCATTGTGAATGTCCTATATGTCCCTAAATTGTACACTTTGGAAGAGTTGAGATGGTGAATTTTAAGTATATGCATTTTATCACAATAAATGAAAAAATATTCCCCCCTCATGATCACAACAGAGCAATAAGGCCATCTGGACACTGTCCCTCTCTCTATGTGCCCCTGTAAAGTGAGTATGTATCAAGTATCTGCCTGTCTATCCCACAGTACAGCAGTTGCCCTGGGTGAGCCTGAGGCTCAGCACAGAAAGCTCAAGAATGTGCATCTGGTCAGAGGCTTGCAGCCTGGTGAGGATGCTCAAACCTCCAATCAGTAGGGAGCATCCCACTCTTACAACCACCCACATTTGTCCTTGTGGTAGAAATAGTTAGTCCAGAAGATTCTCAGATTTCTCAAGCTTTAAAAATCCTTGCCCTATCCTTGCCCTTGCCGATTGTCATAGACAGGTTGTGAGGGTAAATCAGAAAGATGAGAAACTGAAGGGGAGGAACTCCTAGGGTTTGCTGTGCACAAGTGCCAGAAAAAAAAAAAAACTGTGCCTCTTGTTCCCCTTACCCTACAGAATGGGGAGAGTTCCTATTCAAGAAGTCGATCTGTTCTTGCCAGTTCTTTGGGCAGCACAGGAAGATTGCTGCACTCCTTAGGTGCACAGGGAATGTCAGATTGGGCATATGATGACAATCATTGCTAAAACTTAAGACCATAAAATGACATGCTGGGCTTTCTGCTTGGTGCTTAGTCTTCCCAGTGAGCCTCCCACCATTTGAGAAAGGTCCACCCTCACAATCCCACGTTGCAGAGGAGGATACCAGAGACTTCAGTAGTTAAGAGCTATGTCCATGCATCATATATATATAGAAAGTTGAAGAACTCAACAGTTCCAACTCCAGAGACAGTAGAAGAATGAATAACAGCAGAAGAATGAGAAAATGGGATTAAACAGTTCTTATAGATAAAATATTTACACATTACATTGCTGTTGGGAAAATTTTTTTTCTCCTAATTTAGACTACAGAGCTATTGTTTTTCATAGGTGATGGGGACATATCTTCACTTTGCACTGGTAGAATTTCAATGCAATAAGATTCAGATTCACCTGAGCTTCCATGCAGAAAGTGCCTAGGACAGGGTTCTAGAATCTAGAATGAATGCTCCCCAACTCTAGGCAACATTGGGTATAAACAGGGTTTTAGAATCTAGAATGAATACTCATTCCTCAGCCTGGGAAATACTGGGCATGGACAGGGTTCTAGGATCTACAATGAACACTTTCCAGCTCTAGGCAATGTCAGATGTGGATTCTAGGATCTAGAATAAATAGTGCCATATCTTGGCAACATTGGATTTGAGTAGTGTTCTATGATATAGAATGAATATTCCCTAACTCTGGGCAATGTTGGGTGTGGACAGAGCTCTAAGGTCTATAATAAGTGCTTCCCAGTTCTGAGTAACCTTGGTCTACGGGATGCTAAGCATCATGGTTTGGTGGAGGAAGAGGGCTGATGCTGGGAGGTGCTAGTCCTAGGGAAGATGGGGAGGCCTGAGAAAAGGAAACTGATAGGTGCCCACCAGGAGATTGCCATGAAAAGAAATTTTTTTCTGTTGCCTTGGACTCTGAAAGCAG
Source organism: Marmota marmota marmota (assembly GCF_001458135.2). Taxonomy (NCBI): domain Eukaryota; kingdom Metazoa; phylum Chordata; class Mammalia; order Rodentia; family Sciuridae; genus Marmota; species Marmota marmota. The sequence goes on from NW_026000196.1 coordinate 1,721,904, forward strand.
TCATTTTTTGAATTTTTTTATTGAAAAGTTCATATATTGTAAGTACATACAGAAAAGAGTATAGAAATTGTAAATGTAGTGCTTAATGAACCCTTATAGACAACATATTCATTTAGCCAAAACCTAACCCAAGAAATAGAGTATGACCAGCATTTCTGAGGCCACTTCACACTCCCTCCTGGTTGCTTTTGTGTATGTAGGTTACCACAGTTTCAAACCCTAACACCAAAGATCGGTCTTGTCAGACTTTGAACCACAGAAACAGAATATCCAGCTGATCCTTGACTTATGATAGGGTGATAGTTCCAATGAAGTCAGCATAAGTAGAATATTCCCAAAGTCAAAATGCATTTAATACACTTAATCCACTGCACATCCTAGCTTAGTAACGCAGCACCCTGTGGTGTCAGTTGTTCACCTTCATGATCATGAAGCTGACTGGGAACTGAAGCTGCTGCCGCTGCCTGGCTTCAAGAGAGAGTATCTCACCATGACGTTCACGGCTTGGGAAAAAAATCAAAATTCAAAATTGGGAGAATCATTTCTACTAAATGTGCCCAGGTTTCTCAGCATAGTAAAGTTACAAATTCTAAGTCAGACCATTGTAAATCAGTAACCATCTCTGCCCTTTTCTGCCTACGATTTTTTGTCCAACAATTTCTTTGTAAGATTCATCCATACTGTTGCATGGGGTTTAGTTAGAGCTTGTCTATCTTTGTTGCTATATAATATTTATTTCCCTCTATGAATATGGTGCCATCCACCCATTCTAATGTTGGTGGACTTTTGGATACTTCCAAGCTTTATGCCATGGTAAATAAAGATGCTACAAATGTCCTCATACAGGTCTTCTGGTGAACCTTGTATGAATTTTTAAAAATCATGCTTTAGTATCTGGTTTTAAGTGGGTTTTCCCCCAAGTACATTTAACTGCCTCGTCTCTAGCATCTTTGTCTTCACCTACAGTGAAGTTTTTTATATGTTAAGTTCAAAATCTGGAGAAAAAGGGGGGGAAAGGAGAGGTACCAGAAATGACACCGACCAAATTATGCTATTATTTGAAAATTGTCTTATGAAAATACAAATACGTAACAACAAAGTACAAATATGTAACAACAAAGCCCACCATTGTGTGCACTTATAATGCAGTGATAAAAGAAGAAATCTTCAAAAAAATTAAATAAAATTCCACATGTCCATCAACAGTAGAATAAATAAATATTCATTGGTGTATTTACAGAATGAAATGCTATATCATATTATAGGATGAAAGGAACTTACAAGACAGGGAAGTAGAAGAACCAAAACTTCTCCTATTCCTCCTACCCATCATGGCTGTGGCCACATCACATTCAGAAAACAATTCTCTTGTCATTCTAGACAGTTGCTGATGGCAACCTCTGTGCATCATCAAAGATGAAAAAGGTCCCCAACAGAGACAATCAGAAAATCCAGGTTCAGAGTAAAGTCACAGCAGGGTCAACTTCACACTCCCTCAGTGCTGAACTCTCCACTTTCTTTTCTCCTTCACTCTGATTCTGTGTTTTCATAAGACAATTTCCTCTTTTATCACAAGTCATTATGCATGCTGCTAAGGAAGTGCTCTCTGAGATAAATAGGGACACGTGTTCAGGAGTAGAGTGGATGAAAAAATAAACATGAGAAAGCCTTAAGAGAACAAGTTCATGTGAATGAGAGAGGGAGACGAGAGACAGAAAGGCAGACAGAGAACTATCCAATTAAATAGTCATTCAGTCCTGAGAATGGGGTTTGAAGAGTTGTCTCCAAATCCACTCAGGAGTGATTTGTATTCCTATGGTAAGATGTTCTAAGCCAGCCATCCACAGGTCTACATAAGTAACAGAGCCCAGGAGGAAAGTCCCTGGGTTGTATTTAACCAATGGCTCCTCATTTAAGTTTCTGTATTAAAGAAACTCATGAGGTTTATGAAAGGATTCTGCAATATAAATGAGAACCTCTGTTTCCAAATCAAAGACAGGGAGAAAGCACCTATAAAGTCTGGAAAATAAAAGTTGAAAAGTGCCCTTAACATCTCAGAGGCCTGTGAAAACACACATTAATATTGATGGATTTTCAATAAATACTCGTGAAGGAAAATCTCTTTCCAAAGAAAGTAAGCCAAATTGCTTTATTTCAGATAATTTTCCATATTTCCTCCCAACTTTCCATAACTCATTTCCATCTGTCTTGAAGAAGAAAATAAAGTTGTTTTCCAGAAATGAGTCTCAACAAAGACATCCATTTCAAAACAGTTACTGGGACTATCTACATGGAGAACACGGGTGGGTTTCTTGGGTATGGGGTTTTTTGTTTTTTGTTTTTTTCTACAAAGATCAATCTCCCTGTGAGAGGTAGAGCACATTCCCCAGGGAACACGTTTCACATAGTGCTGCATGCTCCTACTCCTTTCCAGGAAAGACAAATGATTAACCACACACACACACACACACAAAAAAAAAAAAAAAAAAAAAAAAAAAAA